>NW_010396133.1:23025-23302 GCF_000710305.1 Buceros rhinoceros silvestris
GTGGGGGGAGAGGGGGCGGTATCGAGGGGTGGCGAGGGGCGAAGGAAAAGAAAAGAAAGTCAAAGCTTCTCCCAGCTATAAGACCCTTTAGGTCAGCTTTGCCAGAGCACAGTCACTCTGCTTTGAATATATACAGATATGTATTCACTGACAACTTTCATTAAACTTAAACTGAAAAATATTGGCTCCAGTGGGAAAGGGATTTGGTTTTTCAAGGCACAAACCTTGTTTCAAATAAACATTTAACCTGTTTCGTCCCTCCCTGTTGAACTTCCAG
>NW_010396133.1:23626-26226 GCF_000710305.1 Buceros rhinoceros silvestris
TTAGCAGAATGGCAGTCTTTCAGCTTCAGACTCTGCAGACATTCCCCTGCTCCTCAGAGCCCCTGCCCTAGAGGCACTTGGCTGTCTTGTTTATTTGATTGTGGTCAGATAGGAAGACTGAGCTTTGATAGACAGCTGTTCTCGTGCTAGATACTAATAGATTTGATTTGGCTTGTTTGCCTGTGGGTTTTATTTTTTTTACTTTACTATTATTATTATAATTTATTATTATCAGGTATTTTACTTTATTTCAAAAGGTTTGTTATATTAAAGAGGATTTCTAAGTGTTTGGAAAATTCTTGTACTCATGAGATGAGAAAGAACGTCTAAAATTTTCAAAGAGTTTTAGAAGTTCAAAGGTGAAAATTTGGAATTCAGGTGAGGGATACACAAATTTCAGTGATGTCAGTAAGCAGAACTTGATGTCAGATATAAAGACAATATCTGATTCTTAAAATTTTATTTTTAGCGCTGTGTGATGATCTGAGCTCTCACTCTTGTTTTTCTTGTTTTAACACAGGAATTGCTCTGAGGACAGTGGCATTTAGATGTTTATCTCAATCTGAAGATGGCTTCCACCGTTATCTTCCGTCTTCAGTGCCTTGTTGTGAGGCCAGGACCTTATGTGAGCCCTGGTGGTGTTTGCATGGAAAAGTGAAGAAAGGTGGATGTTCCTTTCTTTCACTCCAGTTCTAAAACATTGTGGCCACCAGAGACTCCACTGGACCATTAATGCAAACAAAGGCATCTTCAATTTCTGTGTATCATGAATCAAATTTGTGTTTTTTACAGTAAGTAAATTTTTATGTGGATAGCTTTAGATTTTCAATATAACAATGAAAATCTAATTCTGCAGGTTCAATAAGTTAAGTTTCTGTCCAGCCCGCTGGACATTTTTTCACTGTGATTTCGCCTTACTGTTCACTGTGAATGATGTTGTTGTGATAACACGGCTGCATCAGAGGAAACCCTGTGAGAACCAGGGACTGAAGTAAGGGGTAACCCTCTATTTTATTTCATGCTGCTTCATCAGTACAGAGATTTCTCAGTTATGAAGTTACAAACTGCTTTTCCTTTTTTTTTTTAATAAGTTATTAGTAATTGACATCAGTAAGGGAATGTGCGTAGTCTGAAATGACATTATGATCAAGTACCATTATTTTCAAAATGTGGCTTTAATTTGCCTCTCAGGCTTAAATAAATCAGTTGTAACCTTTCTGAAAAGTTGAGAGAGCTACAGGTGTGACAGTGTAAGAAGGGCACAGAACAGTGCTTATGCCAGGATGATACCTATCCTCCACAGACCTGCTCTTGATGTCTTTGCATGTCAGCTGTTGAACTTGCTAAACAAGGCAAAACGTCCTTATTAAATTCTATTTGATTTTTCACTGCCATTACTAACATAGGCAGAGTAAAATCCTTGTGTTTCCTTGCTATCAGCAACATTGCAGTGCCTTTTCCTTGTGTTCTTGAAGATGTAAGTAGAGTGTGCATTAAAGGATGGCCCTAGGATAGAAATGATCCTGGAATGAACCCTCTAAAGATTTGTCCTATAGATTTGACCTTCCTTTCTTACCTTTGCCACCCTTCTGGTCAAAAGATAAAACCTCAACCACAGTAAATGCTTAATAAAATGAAGGAAGGAGCCCAGGTTTCATCTTCTTCCTCCTCCTTCCAGCTCTTAGTCTTTTTCCTGCCCACCTGGCTTTTGGGGGACCAAGTAGCAAAAGCCCACTCATTTTTGCATGGGCAATGAGTATTATTTACACTCTGTCTCAAGGGAGACGTTCAAGTCACTGCAAAAGCCATAGCATGCACAAATGAATCCTGAATTGCTCATCGCTCTCAAATACTATGAGGATGATCTATAAAAGTGCAGGTAAATCAAAGGTTCTAAATTCCCCAGTCTCCACACTCTGTGGGCCAGTCCTTGTAGTACAAAAAAATTCTTATGTCAAATATATCCGTCTCTGAGGTACAGTTGAAACTTTAAAGCATTAACATTCCAGTAGAATATGGATAAGAGGAGAGAGACATGAGTACAGATAGATAATCCTCTGGAATAAGAAAACTTCTTTTTCTGAAATAAAATGGTGCAGAGATAATATATGGAGAAGGGGAAGCTCAGGTCATTTCTTCGGAAAACATTTGTCTTCTTTTGTGTGCTGAAATGTGTTTATTTACAGAAAAAATCATCTTTTAATGGGTCTGAGAAAAGCCTCTTGGCACGCTGAGACCGATCTCTTTTTTATTAATTTTACAGCAAAAGCTCAAAACTATATCTATTAAGTATATTTATACAGGAAAGTGCTAGACACACTCGGTTACATAATGAGATTGACATCCATGTCTTGTAAAATAATGATCTTGAGACACAGTCCTGGTATAGCTCTGATCAAGTTAATAGAATTGACCTTGGACCCTTTTGTTTCCTCCCAGCTCTTAACCCAAAATGAATTGGGTTAATCTTTCAAGCAAACCGTCTTAATTTTGGATGCTTTATTTGAGATTATGGGTTGTGGTGTCTGAGTTTCCTTTTGTCTGACAAAAGAGATTGCTTAGACTTGTGCTCTGCTAAATCCCAGCTGCAAAATCTGAAG
>NW_010396134.1:0-5683 GCF_000710305.1 Buceros rhinoceros silvestris
CTGGAGAGGTTCCTGATTCCAAGTTTTAATGGGTACCCAGATTAGTGGATTAAACATATGTACCTTCTGATCTAGATCTAAAGTGGTCGCAGAAACCACATATCTTTGTAGTTCTCCTAAAACCTTTCCCAGAGTTATAAGATACTGATTTAACTCAATTGGAACCTTCATTTGTTTCTCCCTGGAACCACAATAGCCTGATACTGTTTGCCATATAAGATTTCATAGGGACTTACTTGTAATTTTGTCCTAGGTTTTATCCTTATCCTAAGAAGGGCCAAAGGTGATGCTTTTGGCCAGCTTAATGAAGTTTCTTGATATATTTTACTTAGCTGTTGTTTAGAATAAAAATTCATTCTCTCTACTTTCGCACTAGATTGAGGTCTCCACGGGGTATGTAAATCCTATTTAATTCCCAATATTCTACATAGATCTTGTACAATTCCCACAGTGAAATGAGGTCCTCGATCTGAAGACAGATGTGAAGATATGAGATCCCTTGATCTAAGGGGCCCCAAATCTAGATATGATTTCTTTCAAAAGTAATTTTACAACTTCTTTAGCTTTGTTGGTGTGAGTGGGAAAAGCCTCAGGCCATCCTGACAAAGCATATCTACCACGACTAAAAGATACTTAAACCCTTCTTTACAAAGAAGTTTTGTAAAGTCTATCTACTTTAGGATTCCACTGGGCTTTTATTGAGATCAAGGGCAAAAGTCCTTGTTCTGCAACCTGTTTACCATGGCACCTTGCCAACTGATTTCCAATGACTACTGGAGTGTTTCCCTTTTGGTGTGCCTTACAATGCATGATGGCCACTTTAGCAGGATCTCTTATGGCTTCTTCTCAATGTTTCATTGGCGAGCATTTGTGCAGATAATAAGTTTCTCTCTTTCCAGATAGCCCCCATGGGTGTGGACTAGCCCAAAAGCATATTTAGAATCAGTCAATATGTTTACTCATTTTTCCTTTGCAGTTTCCAGAGTCTGGGTCAGGTGCTGTTAATTCTGCCTTCTGAGTAGAGGTGCTGTTCAGGAGTACCTTATCTGTGCATATCCCAGCATTCACTTGCCATCTTCAATAAAACTGTTTCCTTTGGTGTCAGGCTCTTGCAAAGGCACATTCTTGAAGATTAGAGTGGCTGAAATATTCTGATTTGATGGTTTGCAGGCAGTCATGCAGTAAGTCTTCTTTCATGTGTAGATATAAGAACATATCTGGGTTGACAGCATTAGTTTTTAATTCTACATCATCTCTTTGCAATAACACCACTTGATATTTGAGCATTCAGCTCCGGGATAATCAATATCTCCCCTTTTGTTCTAACACTGCTGCCACCATGTGGGGAACAAACAGTGATCCTCTGCCCCATCGTTCCAGCTTTGTCAATCAGGAGGACTGTTGCAGCCATCTCTGGTAAACACCCTGGCCGTCCCTGGCTGGTCATATCCAGTTGTTTGGAGAAGTACTCCACTTCAGTACAGTTCAAAAGGTTTGCTCAAGTCTGGCGATCCTAAGGCTGGAGCTTTCATCAGAGCCATTTTTAAACCCTTAAAGGCCGGTTGGGCCTCACTCATCCATTCCAGATGAAGCGATGCTCTTTTAAGAATTTCATACAAAGGTTTTGCAATTAGTCCATAATTTGGAATCCATAATCTACAACATCCTGTCATTCCCAGGAAAGCTCTCAACACCTTGGGAGAAGTGGGTTCAGGGGTCTGACAGCCTCTTTCCAGCTTTGTCCCAATCTTTTCTCCTGAGACAATTCAAATCCCAGATATATCATATTGGTCTTTAAAATCTGGGTCTTATCTTCAGATACTCTATACTCTGACTGTCCCCAAAATTTTAAAAGGTTCCCAGTCAAAGCTAAACATTGACTTTGCTCCTTGCCTGCCAAGAGAATATCATCAACATACTGAAACATAGTCCACTCAGGATTCTCCATTCTTCCAATTCTCTTGCTAATTGGTTTCCAAGTATTGCAGGGCTGTTTTTAAATCCTTGCAGCAGCACTGTCTAGGTAAGCTGAGTTCTCTGTCCAGTAGCACAGCTTTCCCACTCAAAAGCAAAAATATGTTGGCTCTTTGGGCTAACAGGTATGCAGAGGAAGGCAACTTTCAGATCTAATACTGAAAACTATTTCTGGTTCTCCTCCAGGGAGGTCAAAAGGGTATATGTATCACCACAGGATGATTGTCCTCTGCAATTTTATTTATAGCCCTCAAATCCTGACCCATCCTATAACTCCCAATTTGGTTTCTTTACTGGCAAAATTGGGATATTGCAAGGGGATTCACATTCCACTAAAATATCATTTATAAGACATTTATGTATCAGTTCCTGCAACTCTTGTTTAGGAATTGGATATTGTTTCAGTCTTACCAGCTTCAATTTAATCTTTACTGGTTCAATTTAATCTTTACTGGCTGTGCTCTCCTCAATCTCCCAGGAATTTGTGTGGCCCACACCTTGGGGTGCACCTCCTCTTCTACTTCTGCTGGTATTTCTGCTTGTACCTTCTCCTGTAACATAAAGACTCTGGCCTTGGCCCAGTTTGTTTCAGAAATTTGGATTAACATTTTTTCTTTTTCAAGAGAAGTTCTTCCATCAAGATTTCTAAGCACATCCTGCCCCAATAAATTCACTGGACATTTTGGTACATAGAGAAATTGGTGTGTGACCCATTGTTTCCCCACATGTAACTTGAGGGGTTCTAAAAAAACTTAGTTTGGATTTTCCCAGTTGCACCAACAATCCTGGTTTTATCTTCACTGGGAACTCCTTTACATGTGTTAAGTACTGAATACGCAGCCCCAGTGTCTAATAAAAAACCTACTTTCTCTTTCTCCAGCTCCAGGGTAACCAGGGGTTCAGCTAGGGATGACATCCCCAGTCCCCATCAATATTCCTCTTCTTCATCCCCAATCATCATTGTCCTTGGGATGAATTCTTATTCTCTCTCTGTGGGCATTCCTTTTTCCAGTGCCCTTACTGCTTACACTGCACACTGATCCTTGGCTGGCCATGGCTTCCTCAGAGGCCCTGGCCGTTTCTCGCCTTTAATTTCAGTTTGTTCCCCTCCTCTCACTTGGCTTAATGCAGCCAGAAGCCTAGCTTCTCTCTGGTTGTCCCTTTGGACCTGTTTCATCTTTTTGATCGTTTTCCTGTTACTGGATACTGTCCATGCTATACTGAGCATCTTATTCAAGTTCCTAGAGTCCTACCCCTGTAATTTTTACAGCTTTCACCTGATATCAGGAAAGGATTGTCTTGTCTCATAAAGATTAATGCCAATTGTTTCTTGTTCTCATCTTTTTCTGGATCCAGGTTGGTATATTTTTGTGCAGTTGATGGTGACTTTTGAGGATCCTGTTGAATTTAATTTGGCACAGCATGTTTAATTCCATATAGGATCTAATCCTGATATCTCCTCAGAGCTGTGGCTGCTACCACTGCTGCCACCACTGCTTCCCCCTTGCCTCATTGTTCCCATCTGTCTCCCTGACTGGGGTGGCAGCAGGGGCTGCAGCGCCGGTGCCGGTACAGCCCCCCTCCTCCAGCCAGTGCTGGTGGCACCACTGCCGGTGCTGGTGGAGCCACTTGTGCTCCTGGCATGGCTCCCAGCAGCACCACAGCTGCTGCAGCTGCCCCCCACGCTTCTCCCCAACTTGAGTTCCAGACTTACTAACAGATCCTCATCTTCCTCCTGTTCTGTCAGCCCTGGGGGGTGGTTACATATGCTTAATACACTGTTTTTCCAAAGCTGCACACCAAACAGCCTTTCTCCATTCTATTTTTTTCTCCTGGATTTCTCTTTCTCCGGTACCATTACAAATGAATCCTCCAGGATTATCCCACATTCCTCTTGCCATTCTGTATGATGTCTTAAAGTGAAAAACAAATTGGGGCCTCCGTTTCTTAAACATCTTATGTCCAAGGGGGGAAACCACAAACAGGTAGACGGAAAAGCTTTAGTGAAGGTAAAAAATCTAAAAACAGGACAATGGGAAGGTCCTTTTCCTTTGGTAACCCTAGGGAGAGGCTATGCTTGTGTTTCAACAAGTGACAGACTCAGTGGATACCAGCACGATGCATACGGCCACATATGTCATCATTGGGTGGCTCTAGATAGCTATGAGCAGTTGCTGCCTAGATCCCATTGCAACCAAGGACTAACGTCTGGGTAATGTTAGCAAGCATGACGGGCCAGGACTCTTTCTGTCTTGCGACAGCATCGCTGGAAAATCCCTTCTCCACCTGTTTAGTAGGCCACCCATTGGAGGACTACTCAAGTGTGTGCAGCATGGCTAGTCGGCCACGGCATTCTGCCTGTAAGAAAATGAATAGCTCACAGATGATGGCCTTCTGGATCAACACATTGCCACCAGCAGATTTGGAACCCCAAGAATTACAACTATTGGGGTCAGTTTCTATGGACTATTGTGTGGACTTTGTAAACAAGGAACCAAAGAACACTCAGTGGGTTAAGGCGCAAACACTAAATGCAAGCCTGGATGTATAGAGAAACAGAACAGCTTGGTGTAATGAGTCCTGGAGTACACCAAAATGGGCTATTAACAACGTGGGTGTTGCGCCACACAAACTACCTTATGGTGTCTTTTTAATATGTGGGGACAGGGTCTGGACTGGCATCCCCCCGAATGCCATAGGTGGTCCTTGTAGTTTGGATCCATTAACTCTATTGACACCAAACGAATCTATGATTCTAAATTTCCAAAGATCATGCTGGACATCACGAAGCTTACACGCATATAACACCAAATGTGATGACCGGCTTGAACTTTGGGGTCGCGGTGGAATAATTGCCGCTTCCTTTTTTACGCCTGGGGTGGCTGCTGCCAAAGCCCTGGCGACGTTAAATAAGTTAGGATGTCGTCTAGCGAAACAGAGTAACGCTACTTCACGAGCTTTGAGTGGTTTGCTATTAGACACTAATTCTATTAGACACACAATGCTTCAAAATAGAGCAGCTATAGATTTTTTGCTGTTAGCTCAAGGCCATGGATGTGAGGACTTTGAAGTGATATGCTGTATGAATTTATCAGATCATTCGACATCCATTCATAAGAGCATCCAAGTCTTGAGAGTGGGGTTAGAAAACTGCAAGTAGATGATGGGTGGAATTGGCTTGAGTATATATTAGATAATTGAGGATTGACGGGGTGGATCAAATCAATAATCAAAATAGCTTTAGTGTGTGCTGGAATATTCTTACGTATTCTCATTTGTGTGCCATGTCTTATGCAGTGTGTGCAGAGCCATGGGACCTGTGAACATCTGCAGAAGACACGGGCTACTGCTGCTGTGAACTATTGTCAATAACTGGATGTTTGGGCTAGACTGGCTTGGGAAAGGAAGGAGCGAAACTGCACAAATAAGATAGTAGAGTCTTGATTTTAGGTTTTTTAAAAAACATGTTTGGACCTGTCCCTTGGTGGAAAATTACTGCCTTTGGGGCAGAGGGTATATAAGGTTTGCTGAGATACCAATAAAGGTCTTTGCTCGTCGAATCTCTGTCAGTCAACTTCTTGATCCGGGATCGTCGTCTGGGATGTCCCTCAATATGCCACATTACGTGAAACACAGACTGTTAGAATTTAGGCTTCCAAGGTATTACAGCTAAAACTTCTGCTACTATGATTAAGGCAACTAGTGATGC
>NW_010396135.1:0-3572 GCF_000710305.1 Buceros rhinoceros silvestris
TCGGGGTTGGGGTTTTTCCCCCCTCCGTATGGCCTTTTCAGCGTGTTGGGGTCTGTGTTGCTACTATGATTGTTATTACTACTACGTTTCCCGAGAGGTGTCGCCGGGAGGTTTTTCGGCATCCGTGGGGCGGGGGCGGTAATGCAGCGGGAGGAGAACGGGATCGGTTCTGGCTCGGGGGAACGGGATCGTTTCTGGCTCGGGGTTTTTTATTACGCTGCTGCAAAACAAAGCGAGATGCTTGCAGATTTCAAAACAAGCTGAAGGCTATTTTTAAAAATAGGACTTCTCGGCTGCGTGGAAGTAATAAGTTGCAGCCTTACTGAATAGAAATACATGAAAACCACGGCATTTTCCTCTCAACTTTAAAAACGGGTTTGTTCGCTGCAGATGAACTAATCTGGCTATTGTGTTGCCAGGGATCAGCTGGCTTGTGCTTTACATTTTCTGCAGGTCACTGCAATCCGTTGCCTTTTGTTGTTTTGGGATGGAGGAGTATGAAAGGAAAGGGAGGGGGAGCATAATTGACACGGTGCTAAAATTGGGTCCAGGTCATCATCGTGCTTTTGATGCACACCTCGGGTGCTTGTTGCCACAGTGAGCTTTTCCTCTGGAAACTATCAGGGAAAAGATGGACCTTACCACTTTTCACACATTTGGGGACACCCTGGCTCTCTGTATACCTACGGCTCTTGCCTTTGGGAAACTCAAACCCATGAGCAAAGACAACTTGGATGGTTTTATTCCCTACAGGGAATAAAATTAGTTTTAATTCCTAGGGTGGTGCTGGCTGTGCAGAGACTGCCCAGCTGCTGGCTTACTGCAGGGCAGGAGAGGTCGCAGCTTTAGGCTCCTTAGGGCAACGGCGACTGCAGACGGGTGTCACCCCGAAGAAGAGGAACAGTAGTCTTTGGACTCAAGGAAAGCCCTTCCCGTCCCCTAGCTGGGCCAAAAATACATCATCTTCTTCTGAGCTGTTTCCACAGGCAGCC
The DNA here is from genome assembly GCF_000710305.1 of Buceros rhinoceros silvestris. Taxonomy (NCBI): domain Eukaryota; kingdom Metazoa; phylum Chordata; class Aves; order Bucerotiformes; family Bucerotidae; genus Buceros; species Buceros rhinoceros. The sequence continues at coordinate 993 of NW_010396135.1, forward strand.
CATGTCTGTGATGGAGCAGCCCTCCAGCACTCGTGCCTGCCCAGTGAGGGGCCTGGGGCAGCTGGGACAGTTCTCGTAGGCTTCCAGGTACTGCACTTCTATGGTGCTCTCAGAGACCAGCCGCACCAGGAGAGATCAGCAGCACCCATTTTGGCCCCACAGACCTGGAGTTGGCCACAGCTGGGAGAGAGGAAGTTGCAGCCTGCAGCTCACTGCACAGGAGGGGTCTTTCCATGCCCAGGCTGATGAGCAACCAGAGGCTGTAGCAGGTTTCATCTCCTGAAACCATGTTCTGATGTCCTTGGGGACAGGTGGGCTTCTCAGCAGAAAAGGTCTGTAGCTTTGCAGTTGAGAGAAGATAACGCAGCGAATGTCTTCAGCATGCAGATCCCACCTTGCTTCCTGAGCAGGCGTAGAGTCACACCTGGCAGAAAACTTTGCTGACCGATGGTACAGACAGACCACTCTCATTTCACAAATACTGGTGGCACAGGTATTTTAGGATGTGTGAGGACATTTTTTGTAAAAGACGCCCATTTAGATGTGGTGTTCTGAATGGATATTTGTTTCCTGTGTGAGCTGGATCATGACCTATCCATGTGGTGATTTTAGGTAAATATTACCACACTGTCCTTCCCTTCCCAAAACAGCCCTTGAAGGTGGCTGTGCAGAGGTCTCCTGGCCCAGAGAAAGTCCTTCAGGGAGCAGGTCATGAGCAGGCTCTCCTGGTTCCTCATCACTAAAAGCACATCACCTTAAAAAGCAAGAGATGAGCATCAGTTAGCAAGGGTTCAGCTGGAGAGAGAAGGGCTGGGTCCTGGGCCAGTCTGGGCCAGTTGGGGAACATGTTGGACATGGCACAGCATTCAGCTGATACCTCTCTCAGCAGCCATCAGATGCGCTACTCAGAATGCAGGATGGGGTGGTTTAATAAAGAAATACGCTACGCGGAGAAAATTGCTTGAGTTACCCAAGAAACCTGCTGAAAAAGTGCCCTCCATTCAAGACAGGAGCCAAATGGCAACAGCCGGGTGCCTGCAGACAGGGGCTCTTTGTGAGGAGTCGCACAAAGCTGCTGCCGTCCTCCCCCAGTGCCGGGAGAAGCCAGCGTCCGCCTTTCCTGTTCTCTGCCTCCTCGGTTTTATACATTCCTGCACCGCAAGCCGAGCAAACTTCCCTGCTATTTGCAAGATGTGGGCGTGCCCTCTGAAAAATCCACATCGCGGTCCCTCCAAACCGTTTTCAGAGGTTAGCCAATATTTACGCAGTGTTTGAAGGATGCGAGGAACTACAGTTTGATCGGGAAGGTGTTTCCAGGGGTTGTGTTTGAGGCCGCTTCACCTTCCAGCTCACCTGGGAGGTAAAGCAGCTCGAGTTTGAGGTTACTGGTTCTTTGGTTTTAGTGTGTCTTCCTTGCTGCCAATTCTCCCCATCTCTTTGATTTTTTTTTTTTTTTTAATTTAGTCACAGTATACACTTACATTTGAAGCTGGTGGTGATAGTCCTGGGGACTTTCCACTGACAGTCACCAGTTCTAGCAATGTCTGTGCTCCTCTTCTGTGTGGAGACAAGAGAGCATCCAGCCTGTTTGAGGAGGAAATACTGTCTGCACAGAGAGATGTTTTTAATTTAGTGAATCCGTGAATTCTAAGGCCAAAAGGGTATGTTATGAACCTCATGTTTGCCTAACATGAGCCACAAAATCTTACCCAAGAGCTCCCACCACCAAGCCCATTAGCTGCTTTAGAAATTCCTGCTCCAGAACACGGCGCAGAGTAATTACCACTATGGTTAGAACAATGCCCCATAAGAATGAAACATTTTTGCTCCAAATATTCAAGTCATATCTGCTTATGACAGAAAAAACAATTACTTTAACCAGACTGTATTCCCGCTGGCTGCTCTGTCTCGAGGGGGTGAGGGGAGGGAAAGCAAACTCCTTTATAGCTTGTGCATCATTGCAAAAGTCAGTTGTGGTTGCAGGAGGTTTATTGCATTTGACTATTCCTGTTCGGAAGGAGTCCAGGTTTACCACCAGAGCCGGGGCTGAGTGATGGTTTGCAGATAGGGGAAGAGAGGTCCTTGCACTGTGAACCGAGCGAGGAGTAACTGAGGAAATTTGGTTAGAAGTTAGGAAGGTAACAGATGAGAGCCTTGGCACTGTCATTCTGATGGGGCTGGTGGGTGCAGAGCTCCAGGTTAACTTCATCAGAAGGGAGGACCTGGTGAGATGTTCGTGTGTGGGTGTGAACAGGTCGCTATGACCTGGTGCCACAGAGGAGCAGTCCTCTGTCTTCTGGGGAGTCCTGGGGTGAACATCTCCTGCAGGAATTGTCCTCAGTGTGCCACCAGACAAGCAAACTCGTTGTTGGGCCCCTGAGGCCTGAAGGTTTGGGCTTTGCTCCCTTCTCATTCCCTTTACTACACCGTTACTGTATACACTCAACAACACTTGGGATTCTTCGAACACCGTGCGATCCATACGCGACTGCTTCATTTCAGAGCATGTTCAATTCCCTAACTGCTCTAGCAGAGACACGGACCAATACACATCAGTACTTCATTTCCCACGCACTTCTC
>NW_010396135.1:3638-5651 GCF_000710305.1 Buceros rhinoceros silvestris
CTTTCCCTGTGTGTGTGATCACAAGCAAATTGCAGTTTTGCATTTATACCAGTGGCAATTTTGGTTGGTACTTTGGAATCCTGTTTAAATAAACCAACTGCAATTAAACTTCAAGTTAGCACAGACTGCCCAATCTTCTCATTGAGGCTTTTTGACCGGCAAAGTGACACTTCAAACTATTCAAGTTCTTGTACATTCAGAATTCCTTGACGTGGTCATAAAAAGTCAAATTATTATATCTGATGGCTTGGCAAAACCACACTAGTTCAGGGGTTAAAAGGGGAAAAGATAATCTGAAGAGAACCCTGAAAAAATTCTGGTAGTTTTAATTCAATGTGAATTGCTTTCTGTGGCGTTCTCAAAAATATGCAAAAGCTAACATCTCAGGAAACTGCTTTATTTCATTTAATTTCCTTTTTTTTTTTTAAATTGTTCTTTCTGTTCTTGCTGTCCAGCTGCTGTGCATCATTAGGGTAGCACAAAGGTAGCAGTGAATTTAGCCTAATCTATTGATAGACCTGCCAATGTGCTGGGGGCCGTCGCATTCCCTTCACACTCCTCTCTTGCTCTTTCCATCATGCTGTTTTAGTAGATGAAGTCCACTCGCCATCTGCCCCTTCGTGACTGATTGCGAGCCTGACTCGTTTGCAGGATGCTCTCTGAACCGTGGAGCGGCGAGCCTTGCTGACACTGTGCTGTTAACTCGGAGGGCAGGCTGGGAGCGGTGGGTACCAAAGTGCACTTTGTGCTCGCAGGTGGTACCCGTGGAGGGTGGCTCTTTTCTGCTGACCGGATAGTTGAGCAGCAGTTAAATACTCCATTGATTTATACTCCCTGTTTTTCTGTGGGTATCATTTCTGTGAAAGTCGTGCTCTGTGCTCACAGGTACTGTTCATGGCCACTTCTTGTGTTAAATGAGATGTTTGCGTTTTGCTTCTTTTGACATTCCCCTTGCCTTTCATCTTGATCCATAGTAATTTTTTTTTTTAGTAGCTTTTTATAAGTTATTTCTACTTTCTGTAGGGATGGTGATGGTGAAGGGGCCATTGCACGGGTTTTATATTTGGTTTCATGTTTCTTAAGTAAACAGCTTTTAATGCTGACAGGCTTGCATGAGTCCTGAAGGAGAGTGTTCATGGCCTGGACTGTTGCAGAGAGGAGGTGCCTGGTCCAAAACCAAGTCCAGTTGTGGACTTGGTAAGCGCATCAGGAGCATATTCAGCACACGCCTAGATGAAACAAATCTAAGAGTATAGAAAACCAAACCACTGTAAGGTTCTTGAAATCTGACTGTGAAAGCGACAGACTCGCAAGAAGTGGTGGGTGTCTGAAGAATCCCGATGATGAAGAGCTTAAAAACAGTTTTAAGGGAGAGTAATTGAACCCAAGTCTTAATTGACCTAGTGTCTTGGTTTTGCTGGGACAGAATGCCAAGCCTGCCATGGTCTGCAGCCCATTAGCCGTCTGGAGTCCGCCAGGGCAGCTGCCCGAGCTGGTACAGGTGAATTCCATCCCAGAAATGTCACACTCAATGTAAAGGGACAAGTTTGCTGAGGAGAGGAGCTCTTGCTTGGGCTCTGCCTGACTCTGCTCCTCAGGACTGTTTTCCTGTTTCCTGTGACCACCTCATATTTGCTGGGCTGAGTATAACTTTGTGTACTTTATATTAGCATTTGGTATTAGTCTGGCTGTTTCATTAAGCCTCTTTTCATTTCACCCTGCGGGTCTCCTCTCCTTTTCCCGACTCCCCTTCCTGGCTGGGCAGCGGTCCTCGGGTGACAGAGCAGCTGCTGTAGTTTAGCCCCGGACAGGGGCTAAACGGAGACACCCAGTCGTGTCCTCTTCCCTGCCCCGGCCACCTACTCCTGCCCGCTCCGTGCTGGCCGGCGCCCCGGGCAGCGAGCTGACCGAGACCCGATCCAGGAATCAATGTCTGTGCTGCGCCCTTGCCTCCGCTCCCGACTCCTGTACGGTTCTGCCCCGCGTCTCTCCCGCCGGGGGCCGGGCGGGGGA
>NW_010396136.1:0-18692 GCF_000710305.1 Buceros rhinoceros silvestris
GGCTCGGGAGGAAGCAGGGAGCATCGCTCAGTTCTGTTTTAAATTGCGCATCGGTGATTACCTGGGTGTGAGGAGCCACCGAGGCTCTTCAGAGGGCAGCAGCCGGGCTCCCCTTACCCGCTTTTCTGTGGGCCTGATTCTCCCGGACGCTTGGACGTCGTGGCCGTGGTAATCTTCGTGGTCCTCGCTGGCACTGCTGGGGGCCGAAACTGCCCTTTTGTGCGTGTGTGTTCTGTTTTGTTAAGGGTCTGCTAATCCTGCAGTGCTTGGAGAATTTTTACGTAGGCAGTTTGAGATGTTGGGCATCTAAATTACTTGTCTTGGAGATGTCCTAAAATATTTGTCCTTATGCGGCTTTGGAGCTAGGCCTGTGAAGTCAGCTGGTGAACCACCATGACTGGCCATTCCAGGGTTCGTTTTTTCCCCAGTGGGAACTAACTGAGGAGCAGTGAGTGTAATAAAAATCTGCTGAAAGGGCATAGGCACTCACCGTTTGACTCTGTGGTGTCAAGGACAATGGAGAACTTAAGCTAAAACTGTCAGTGTATGCTGCGATGTGTCGATGTCACATGACCCAGACATTACCTACCCTAAAGATGGGTAATTTAGCAAATATTCGTATTTAGGCATAGAGAACCTAAAAGCTTCATGGAGGGGCTTACTTCAAGAGGCTCAGTATAACTGTAAGTTATGAAGATCTCTTTCTTGGTTGTAATTCCTGTTTATTTCTATTCTAGATAAGCATCTGATAAAAGAAGATGATAGAAAGACAGTTGTGAGTATTTGCATTTTGTTCAGAAAACCGTGTAAAACATGCAACCTCGTGTGGTCTTGTAATCGCAGTGTAGGAATATTGGCAGCCACTGGATGTGGCAGTTACACTGAGTGGTGTCGGGGTGCTGGGTCTGTTCCTGGGTCTCACATGATGCAGCCTCTGCTTATCCAGTTCTGTAGGCTGCAGTAAAGTTCTGAGGCGTTTCTGCAGTTGTGTGGCCTTGTGTAGGGACAGGTGTCAATTTGGGGTCAGTGTTGCGTGTGTGGCATTCCAGTTGCCCTGCACAACTGTGCCCGTGAGGCTTTTTTTTTTTTGTATTTGGAATCTAATTAGTTTAAGCTATAAATTCTTTTAAGACAGATGAAACAAAATCTCTTGTTTTCTTATTTTAATTGTGCAGGTTTCTGAAAATAAAAATTTAATGCGTCTTAACATTTATCTGTCTATTTAATGGATACTGAAATTATTACTTCAGTCAGCATTGATTTTAAGTTGAAAGTTAAGTTGAAGTCTGCGAGGTGAGTTGTGGCACAGCATGGAGGAGCAGCAGTCCCCCAGGTGACCCTCAGAAGCTCTTGGTGGCCGTGCGAAGGGGCTGGGCAGTTGAAAGCACGGGCAGAGAGCTGGCTGCAGGCGCTCTGGAGGGTAAGGCTGCGCCGTGCCTGGTAGAGAGACAGTTGGTATGTGTGTGTCAGGGAGAGGAGAAGTGGGGGTCTCTGGGGAGTCACAAAATGCAGATGGATCCCCGATGTTTTCCTATAAAAGAATCTGTTTACGTGGTAATGAAATAGTGTGTTGGATGTGAAAAACATTTATTTCTGCGCGTGCTGTTCACTGCTGTGCGATAGCACTTTTTTTAAAGGTGATACTGTTTTTCCTCAGATATGTATCGAGGGCAACATTGCGAGTGGAAAAACAACTTGCCTGGATTATTTTGCAGAAACTACCAGCATTGAGGTACTGGATGTACATTTCTTGGTCTACGTTGTTAAGCAGGTCCTTTCCTGGGCTGATGAGAAAGGAGCAGCAGGTTATGAGCCAGTGCGCTGGCAGTGCACCTGCCCCACTATTTACAGTCCAGCTGAGGAAGAGAAATTCAGATCGTATGCAGTATGGTACTGGATGCCAAAATACCCGTAAGACCTGTGGACTGGAGTTTGTACCTCTGTAAAGTGACACAGCCCACATGCGTTTGGCATGTCTGGGCATGCCTGTCTGCTATTTCACGGCACTTAAATCGTAGTTGTATCTTGTAATAAGCAAAGACAAGAAGTAATGCTGTAAAAATACTGATGTCATGTCACTGAGATCCCAGCAAATGGAAGGCTTTTTTAAAAAATTAAAAACCTGGAGATTTCTTAGACTAGTGACTTCATGTTGTTTAGAACAAGATTAGGGTAAGGGCAGGCTTACTGTATTTTTAACAAAATCGAGATCAGACCTCAGTGAGCAGTTGCTTCAGTGTACATCAGATAACAAAACTTTCCCTGGCAGACCTGGGAACGTGTTTGACAGTAAGTCTTAGGATTCCTCATAGAAGCACTGGGTTGCCAGATGTTATTTGGTCATTGAACAGGAATGATCCTTATGGAGTAAATAACTCTTAACCCAAAGAATAGCAAACTCTAATTTGGACATAGCGCAGCACTGTTTAAAAAGCTAGTTAACTTCCCAGGCTCATCAGATCCTCTTAGGCCTGACTTTACAGTATTGTTGGAGTTTTGGACCCTGTCTGAGTCAGTTAAGTCTCTTGTGATTTTACCTCTTCAGGGTAGAAGCTTTTCTGATTAATGCTGTAAAAGTTTTGAACACATTTGTTTGTTAGATCACAGAAATAAAATGAAAAGCAGTACGATGGCAGTCTGATCCTCTTTTCCTTTGCTGGCACTTTGCTTTCCCTCTGAGAAATCAATTTGTGAGGGAATAAGGAGGTCATGGAAGTGCAATCTGTACTCAGCTAAGCCACTCCTTCCCTTACGTGGTACTGATTTTGACTCAAAAAGGGGAAATTATATCCAGGCTTTTTAGATAATCAATCCAGTGTTTTGTCCTGGTGTTTTAGAAATGCTAAAAAGATGTTGTGTAATGATGTTTCTCTATTTTCTAATAAACGGCGTTCATTATTACCTGTTGTATTACGGGATTTGGTGCTGTTTTTTGAAGAGGGATGAGCTTTCCAGTACAAGTCCTGAATACTCTGACTTACTGAATGAGTATTCATTAAAAATAGTTGTAGACTTGTAGGGTCAAATTAAGTATTTTGACATTAAAACATGTTTAACATGGAGTAATTATTTTTAACCAGGTTTTGACGGAACCGGTGACAAAGTGGAGGAATGTTCGTGGTCATAATATCCTGGTAAGTGGCAGAAATTATTTCTACAGTTACAATTACTGCTCTTTTAGGAAGACATGCATGAGGACATCTTACCAACCAGCAAAGACATGTGGTCATACTTACACAGCAGGAAATAAGGTCTGTGATACAAAAGATCTTTTGCTGTGATTAAGACGTGCATATAACAGAAACATTGCATGTAAAATGTGGTTGCAGCAAGAACTGGATCTTTTATTGGGCGTGAGCTAAAGAAATGCACAGATAGGTAAGTCCTGAGTGTGACAGTTGTTTCTAAATCTACTTACGCCTATTTGAAAGAAGGGAAGAATGTCACTCAGTGTGAGGGGTGGATCAGACTGGTTAATGCTGTTTGACTGCTGAAGGTAAGGAAAATTCAGTCCTGGATGGTGTTGAGAGCTTCTGTTGTCTTTTGGGTAGTCCTCGTTTCTTGGCACCCTTCCCCGTAAGTATGTCCCTTTGCCACAGCTGTGCTTGGAGACAGCAGTCTGGGCTCTGACTACATCTGCAGATAGCTTTTTGCTGGGATGGCTGAAGTGGTTTCTGATGTCAGTCTTCCCTGCTTGTATCATCGCCTCCATAGCAAAAATCTCATTGCTGGCTTCAGCTGTACTCAAGCTCACGTGGAATTTGCTGTTGAGAACCAGCAGTGGACACACCCCAAATGACTCGTGCTCAAACATGTATTTGTATGCTACACTGGTAGCATAGGTTCTCTGAAAAAATAAATTTTCCCTCTGAGGAGCTGCTGATTATTTTTGTTTATTTTCGTGTTGGTGAAAGGGATGGGGCATGCTTGGCTGTGTCACGCATCAGCACAGCAATCTGTGCGCTTCAGAATACGTACTCTGATCTTGGGCAGGGAGAAGAGGAGGAGGTCAGATCTGTGGGCTGAAGCTATGCTGCTGACTTACAGCTTGTCACCTCAGGAAGTAGACGTGGAATGATGTTTTATTTTGAGTCAGGTCTTTTCTCTGCCTTGCAGACTGTTGCTTGTTAAGTGTATGTGTGTGTGGAATTGCAGCAAACGGGAAGAGTGGAAGATCAGAGAACCGCTTTGAGGATCCTTTGGGCAGAACAGTTGTCTGCGTTAAAAGACACCTTTTCTGAGGCCCAGACCATACTTGCTGGATCCATGTGTGCATTTCTGGATGGATTTGGAATACTGAGAGTCTGTCTGAGAGTGCATACAGATAGAGTAGCAGATATGATTTTTAATTATTAAACTTACTTGACCTGTCTCAAATGAGCTGTGCCTTGGTCCTGACCTTTCCACGTACTGAGTAACTAAATTCTGTTTACTTCTGTGCGTGTTCAAGGTGCCCCACTTGGTGTTTCTAAGGACCAGGATTGTAACTCTTACATCTGCATTGTGGAGAGTAAACTTGAAAAGCAAACTCAATTCTTGTCAAACCTGGTGTCAGCTGTTTTGGTGCACTTCTTTTAGCAATCTGTTGTAGTGCAAAAGCATTCTAAATACCCAACTTCACTTTTTTTACTGTTTGACCTAACAAAATCGTATGTCTGTCTTGCTTCCATCTTTAACCCCAGGGCTTAATGTACCAAGATGCATCAAGATGGGGGATAACATTACAGACTTACATACAGCTTACAATGTTGGAGCAGCACACCAGACCAATGGTAAATAAAAACGTGTTTTTCTTTTAGTTTGAAAAAGAATTAGATGCGGTTATGAGTATTAAGTGTTTTTAACCTTGTTTCCAGAAGTTAAGGTTCTGTTTGCATTCTTTCTTTGTTCCTGCAGTGAGTATGAATTTTTATGTGTAAAGACATTGTTGATATGCTCCAGGGGCGAAACATCTGCCTCCAGCCTGCTCAGAACTTTTACTTGCCCAAACTAATACTGTTTTTTTTGCACCTCCCTTATGAGCTAGACTGGCACAGATCTATTCATCATCACATATCAGTGACTTGTCTGTAACTGTGTCTGTATAAATTCAGCTATTTCAAATCTTCGGCAAACATTAAGTAATCTTGAAGATAGTGTTAATGTTCATTCTACCATTCCGTGCTGTCTAGCATGAATTTAGTCATTGCTTCTTGTGTTTATCCAAAAAAGAACTAATAACATTTTCTATTGTTTTTTTCAGATGGTTTGCATCCTTTTTTCTTGTAATTTTTTCTTCTTCTGTATCGATTCACACACTTTAGCATTTTATCAAGATCTGTTATTTTGTCTTTCCTTCAAATACCTTTTGTTACATTCTGTGCTAAATCTTCCATTCCCTGATTACAAGATCTGATCTTAGGTGGAATGTTTACTTCTTAATGATTATTCTTGCATTATGTTTTCTGAGTGTGTTTTCAGAAGTACCACATATGGTAGTGATACTGCACATACAATGATGAGCTTTTTGGAAGAAGTGTTTTTCCAAGATAAAGGAAATCTCACTCTGCTGCAGAAAAGGTTCATTAAAAAATTCCTGAGGATCCCCCTGCATTTCAGTCTAAGCTTTGCTGTCATTTGCCATTTGAGCCTTGCTGGAGCAGTTGCTGCTTCTGTGGTGGTTAAGGTGCAGAATACCCCATTGGAAGGAGCTCTGCCAGGGTTGCCCGCTCTGCGGGGGCCAGAGAATGTCGGAGATTCTCTCTTCTCCAGAATGCAGCGCTGTTTAAGCATGTGCAAGACTGGCTAAGGCCAGTGCTTTGTCAGCTGTAATTATTTCTTTAAAGTTCTGTTTTCTTGTTACAGTTTTTCTGATGTTAGGCCTGTGCTCCTGACCCAGTAACACCCCTGAAGGTGGCAGCAGTTTAGGGAGCAATAGTTCCTGTTGCCTGGCACATCCTCAGTGGATTGCTGCTTTTTTGTACCCCTAGTTAACTTCAGGTGCTCGTGGAATGCTTCTGCAGGTGCCTTTGAAACTTGAGTATGAATAACAAATTAGTTGTGTAGGTGTTCAGTATTGCAGTGACCACAGGTGAGATTAGAAATACTTGTTTTTGTGGTTCTCACCCTCCCAGTAAATTTGTTTACCACAGGATTCGGAAGAACTGAAAATGTTATGTATTTCATAATGTAAAGGATGTGATGTGAATATGAGCTTGAAAAGAAACAAACATGCTGAAAAATGTACACTAGTCAGTGACTGTCCAGCTTTGTTTTGTAGATTTCTCCTGTAAGAATGATGGAGCGATCAATTCACAGTGCAAAGTACATTTTTGTAGAAAACTTGTATCGAAGGTATGGTAAATGGTTTTCTACTTCACTTTCTTGGCTTAATTGGATTAAAAAATATGATCAACTGTTGATTTCTTTGGTAATTTGCATCTAAGTGGTCTGTGAAATCTGTCAGCTCTGTGTTGAAGTGGTAGCGTGTTTTTTATGGTAGAATAAAACCTGTAGGACATGGGCCAGGCAAGAGCCTTTTTCAGAAGTGCTCTCGTGTATTTAAAACTTAGCATTATTTATAACACCATTTATTGAAGTTATCTGCTCTCCAACTGAATACAGAAGTCTTGCTTAAATCACATACTGACAGGTAAAAAACCACGAGGACATGGAGGGATTTCTCTCCTTCCCACTGTAAGAGGGAAAGAACTTGATAGTGTTATCCAACCTAGCGTCCAGGATTGGCAGTTCTTGCAAGCGGGAACTCGAGTGACAAGCAGGAACTCAAGTCACATGCTATTGCTCAGAAACAGGATCCACATCAAGGCTTTCGTGCACTGCAGTGGTTCAGATCTATTTGAAATGATCCTGATATAAAGAACTTGAGCAATAAACACCATTGACACTAATTTGTTGTTATTGTATAAATGTCAGTGTGTTTCTTCTTAGTCACCAGATAAATATTTCTTAACTCTCGTGGGAAAAATAATTAAAGTTTGTAACTATTAATAATAGAAAGTTTGTGTTAGTAAGTACTTTTTTAAAAAAAGAAATATGTTTGATCTTTCTTCTGTATAATCAATGCTTTATAAGGCCTTCAATTTGGATGGGCATAATATTGGCCTTGTTTTCATTTCACATATGCTGGAGTAAATTTGGAGTAATTTTAGTCAGGTGAAAAAATATGAAAGTATAAGTTTAGAACTGATCTGTGCATGCTACTCAGTGAGTGATGACTTTTATGTTTATTCAGTGGAAAAATGCCAGAGGTGGATTATGTTGTCCTAAGTGAATGGTTTGACTGGATCCGGAATAACACGGATGTTTCAGTTGATTTGATAGGTAAAATTTTGATGGGATCTGGAGGGGCATGTTTGTGGGTGGGTTTCGTTACTCAGAAAAAAAAAATTGTTGTTTCTTGGGTCACAAATAATCACATTATCCAGTGTAATAGTGGTTGCAGTGTGTAGCATGAGACAGCATGAATTTGTGGGTGGTTTGTGGACTGAGTAACAGTAATGCCAAAGGGGATGTTCAGTGGTGGTACCCAAGCCAGGATTCTTTCCTTCTTTAGTTTGTGAAGTAAGTGTCTTTGCTTTTAAAGCTGATCCGTGAATGTAACTTAGAATTTTTGTTTGGTCAGTTTATCTGCAGACTTCTCCTGAAGTTTGTTACGAGAGGTTAAAGAGAAGGTGCAGAGAAGAGGAAAAGATCATTCCTTTGGTAAGGAGTTCTTTCTCTATATGTGGTTACAATAAGCTTCAGAAACATAACGTTTCCTACCTAAATACTCAGATTGTAACCTCAGTGTATTGACAAAATGTGGTAAAGAGGTTTCCACTGCAAACTAAAACTTCAGTATTTAATTTTGGTTTATTTGAAAGAAATGATCTATCAAGCACACTGACTTTCCCAAGTGTTATGTTTTAGTGATCAGTGTACTATAGCTGACCGTTCACTTGGAGTATTAATCAACTGTTACCTTCTGTAAGATGTACAAAGGCAGTTAGTTACTTGTGTATCATTAAACAGTTTAAAAGCACCCAGTTGAAGCACAAATACCTGTGCATGGCGGTGCTGAAGATTTATATGGGCACTTTTTATTGTCTGTTATTACCAGCATGTTTCTGCATGACAGGTGTTTCTGCTTGTGTCTGAAAAGAAGCAACTTCTTGAAAATTGTTAGTGTGGGAATCTGCTTAAAAATGAACTGTAGTAGTTGAATGATCACTTACAGAATGGCCCTTTATTGGACACTTTTTTCCTAAAGAAAGCCTAACCAGAAATCAGTGGAGTTACAGAAGACATACTGTATACCACAAAGATATCTCTAGTGGTGGGTAGTTCAGCAGAAGCAATTTTCAGGTGAAGACGTGTGCAAAGAGCTAAATTTTGGGCCATGTGAAGTTTTGCTTGGCGAATAAATCATATACAATGGGTGTGAAGACACGTTGTGTTACTTCCCAGCTCTTTGGAGGGTTGGGGGGAGGGGAGCAATTATGAATGAAAAACCTTAAATGGTCGTCATGAAAAAGAATGATAGTTGATGACAGGCAGAAATGCCTTTAGAGGAAATCGAGTCAGAGTTAGGAGAAAGTGAACTGGGAATTTTAGGAAAATGCATTGACACAGAAAGTGCCTTCAATACATATTCTTTACAGTCTTGCCCTTTTTGTCCTTACTTCTCTCTGTTGCATTTTTCTCTGTGAAATCTTGAGCCACTTGATGCCTATGGGAGAGAAACATGGTTCTTGATGTTAAAAGATGCTGAGAGCCCTGTGCTCCTGTAAGCTGTGTCTTTGCGGTTCTTCATGAAGTAAAACCTTATACTAGGAATCAATTTTTCTCAGAAACCTGATGCTTTTTATTTCTGTTAGTGGAAATATCTGATGCTGGCTGCTATATCTAGTTCTTTCTTTACTTACTAAATCTATGAAAATTAAAATCTGTGTTTAATCCCTGGGCGTATGAGTTATTTGAATGCATCTTTTCTAGGAATATTTAGAAGCTATCCATCAGCTCTATGAAGAGTGGCTCATTAAACATACACTGTTTGAAGTTTCCTGCCCAGTGCTTGTAAGTGTTATTTTAGTTATAACCAATTAAGCATATGGAGGATTATGGTCTTCAAATATTAGGACTGTTATTTAGTGGTAAAAGTAAATAAAACTGCTTTTCTAATAGCCTTTGGAGAAGGAAAACCTCAGAAAAATGTTTACACCTATCCATAGTGTATAGCGTAAAAGGCTGGTCTTTGTGGTTTTGGTGCAGTTTGAGAGTCTCTTCACTGTGATTGTCTGCAGGATCATATATGTACCTTTTCAAATTCAGAACAGAAAGCTAATTGGACAGATCTCTAGAAGTAGATTGGTTTGGTTTCAGTGGTAGTCCTCTTCTATTTTGCTCAAAAGCAACCGTGTTTTATGGTGTCTATTATTTCTAATGTTCATGTTTTTGTTTTCAAGGTAATTGGAGCTGACCATGACATGCAGAAAATGATAGAAAAGTATGAAGAAAACCGGGACCAAATACTAAACCCATATAATATGCACCATCATTTATAGGAGTCTGCGGTTGTTGTATTTCAGAAAACATGTTTATGAAGTCTGATGTGGGGGCAATTTTGAGTATTTTTAATATTTCTAAATACAATGGTTCTTGCTTTTGAATTACACTTTGTAGAATGTTGTGGACTTACTGCTATGAAATGTTCAGATACAAGTCAAAACCAGAATATAAGCCAATTCCCTTTCACGTTTTTAGGTTCTTTTAGCTTTACTTTTGTCTTATTTTACTCAGCTAAAATACAGTTATTTCTCCCATTCCCCACTTCATTGCTGCTTCATAGAAGTAACTGAAGTTTATTCTTTTTTTTCCCCAAATGCAACTCTATTTATGTAATTTGAAAAAAATAGACAAGTAGTTGCATACAAGAGGTGGGATGTCCTTTTTTCTTACTAGAGAAAGCAAATGAGGTGCATCAAACTGACGTAGCTTTGTAAAACAGGCCTTACCAGGTTGAAACGGGGGAGGCTGACTCTCGTCCGTCCTCCCTCCACTAGTGCAGTTCCATTGGAGTCAGTTAAGTTTCTTCTGCTTTATGTGAACTGACAATGTAACTGTAGTTCTGGAGATAACTCTGCACTAATACAGTTCTACTGAATTCAGTGGCAAAAAGAGTAACAGTTCCCTTAAGTGATTGCAGAATGGCGCTGAGACTTTATTGTTTAAGCTAGGATTTTAAAAGGGCTGATTTCTCTTGAGTGTTACCAGCCTGGCTATGGCTGAGTTGAGGACTAGTAAAAATACAGGTTGCACGGAACAGTATTTGTTGTTCCTGTCAAATGGTTATAAAAATGCTAGCAGTAACTGATTTCTTAGCTATTTTGGATTCTCCAATTGTACTGTGTTTTTATAAAGAAAAATACAGATGGTTCTTTGGGTTTATAACAATAATTTTACTGTGACTTACAGCTACTTAGAGAGTAGAGAAAAATAGTGGGTGTTTCATTCTTGCCTTACCCTCTGAGTGTTGTGTTCAAGGTAATCCTTTTAATGCAGCAGTTCTGACAGTTTTCACATTACTTTTTCTGTTTGAGGGAAGTGATTCCTGAAGTACAGTGTGTAATTTTTTTTTTCTGTAATGATTTTGGTTTAATTGGGGCAAAGAAGATTGACTGCTTTAAAACACACTTATATTAATATGGTTGAGCATCTGTCATAGCTTTGTAGTGAATGCTCTTAAAAATGGCCGATGTCCAAGGCTTCAGTTAGTACTTTGGTCACTAGTTACAGGCAGTTGTCCCTGTCGTGCTGAGGATAGACATTTTCTATATTCTTCGGCTTTGCCATGTTCACTGGATTTTGAACGATATCTGATGGCATTACTTTTGGAGGTTGCTTTATTGCTTTTATTCTGTAGTTTTGTGGTAGCTGGTTTTATAGTATGCCTAAAAGTCATTGTACTGACGTGACCACACCATTTTCCACATCTGGAAATGCAGTTAATTTCTTGTTATTTCCATCTGGGGTTTAATAATGATCAGTGCACTGAGAAAGCATTTCCTAGTGAAGAACTAAATTGGTATACTCAAGTTGTGAACCCAGTATTGCCATTCTGTTCTGCTGTAAAGCTTTAGAATTCTAGCTTAAAAATAAGAGTTTTGTGTGTGAAGTAATTATCTTATGTATTGAAGCTTATTTGCAGGGGGGATGGTAGTTATTCTTGAAACCTTCTGTTAAACTTCCCAATTTTTTCTTCTGTAAGAGAGCAAAAGAACTATTTCTTTGGAAATAGTTCTGTAAATTTCAAGTTTGGTCATTTTGTTCTTAATTCTAATTTCATTGTGGGTTTTAAAAGCCAAGGATGTATATATTTCACACAGTCCCGAAAGTATCTCTTAATTGTTTTGTACAGAGAATCTTCCAGTACAAAGAGTCTCATTGTTATCTTTCAGCTTTTGAAAGAAATGTATGCTTTACATTCTCTCCCGCGTATTATATCAAAACAGTAGTTTGGATGGAGTTTATTGATATTAGTAATTATAATGGAATATAGAGGAATAATTTATATAACTTATTTATAAAAATTTTCAGATGCAGTGGCTACAGAAAGCATGTTGTGTTTATGTTTTTCTATCTATTCATTTTCATGTTCTCATATACAGGAAGGTTAGGGTATTTAATGAAAAGTGGGAACAAACCCAAATAGGTTGCTTGTTACGTGTCCTAAGTGTAAAATGTTTGCAGTCTGCTGTAGATGTGTAGATAAAAATACTGCAGTAATGATAAAAAGCTGTTTTTAAGCCTGGAATTTATTTGCTTTTTTCCTTGAAGTCTCTCAATAGATGAGAGGAGGGGAAAAAGGGCACTCAGCGTTAGTCTGATACATATTTTGTTTCTCTTATGACTGCCTGAAGAAGCAGTGACTGGGTAGCCAGCTGCAGAATACCACAGGAAGAATTGTTTCTGTAGGCAGACTGAACTTCAGTACCAGTGAAACGGGTAATACAAACACGGTGCCGCTTCTGTTGGCTTTTAAGATTTGGTCTGTAAATTGGATGTAGCCTGTACTTGTAGACTGAGCCATACATTACTGGTTTTGCATACCTTTCTGCTATTCCGAAGTACATTGGAGGAATACATGAGATGAGTAAAAATTGATGATTTATGATTTTTTTGGTTCTGTTTCAGGATCAGGGCACCCTTTTGCTAAGTGTTGTGTAAACATGCTCCCACAGCAGTGATCTCTGCACACAGAAAGGTTGGTAAGGAGAGTGATGGAACAGAGGAGCTCTGTTTATTACCAGTCTGTTGCATACACACTACCTGACTTTATGCCAGAAGGCTCTGAGATGAGTCCTCTGCATGGTAGCAGTGATACACTCCCCCTTGCACACACCTCAAAAAGTGCTGAGCCGTTAGGACTTCCACCGTGAGTGTGCTGCTCCGCGGATGTCACTGTGTTCCATCCCAGTCCTAATTTCAGCTTTTTTACTATTCAGTGCTGTGGAAAGGAGCCTTGTGGGGATTTAATCGTCTGCCTCACTGAGAGAGCCATGCCAGTTAGTTTCCTGTGGGTGAGACCTTTAGCTGTGGTGGTGAATTACTGGTGGTTATTCTCTCGGTGTTTATGTACAAGTAAGGTAACAAATGAGAGCAGTGTTTCAGAAGTTGTCTTTGTTTGGTGAGACAGCTTTCAACAAAAATCTTCATCAGTGCTTTGCAAGCCCTTGCCAGTCCCTCTCAGGTATGCTTTGTTTGTGTCTCAGGGAATTGTTGTTTTTAATACTGTTGTTTGTAGTTCTGAGGTAAACTGTAATTTTTTTATTGAGTGATGCATGCTTTCCGGTTGTGTGGGTTTTTTTGTGGTTGGGTTTTTTGTCTTAACACTGGAATTTTCTTTTTTTTCCTTGCCTTTAAAAACAATGAAGTTTGTTATAAAACCACACCACACTTCTTGAGCACTTCCAACTCCAGACAGGGCAAGGGTTTATGTGTGATACGAATGTTAAGGGGGCAAAAAGGACTATTGTAAGAGACCCAGTGGGGAGAGGTTGTGCCAGTCAGTGTCACCCAGCTACCAGGTCTGCTGCCTCAGCTCTGTGTCTACACCGATTAAGACAATTTCTGTAAATCAAGGCTTGGGAGAGCTGAGCCATTCAGAGGGGTTGTGCGTAGCATAAAAATTTGGAAACAGAATTGGCCTTGCGTTATCTGATGGAAAGACATCCATGCTGTCAGTAAATCCCCATTCAATTCATAGACAATTGGGACCATCTGTAGCACAATTAAAGTTGACAGCTCACCAGAGGATGGGCACACAGTTCGCAAACACAAACCACCTTCCTTTAGAAAGGGGCTCAGGCAGCCCTCTTGCTGGCTGCTAGCCCTGCTTGAGTGGTTGCTCTTAATTAGCCAGGGAGAGGTGCAGTAGTTACTACCAACAGGGACAGAACACTAGCAGATGGGGTCAGAAATCTTACAGTCTCTTTTCTCTGTCCCTCTTCTTGGGTCTGACTGTATTTACAACTAGGATTTTAGACCCAGTGAAGATCTGTCTCCAGTATGCGAGTTACCACGAAGATGGAAACAGTTGTGCGCAGGCCCACCAGGGGAGGTTTACTAAAGACTTAGTGAGAAACACTTGTAACTGAAGCAGTGTAGTGAAGGCCAGCAGTATGGCATTAGTGGAGTTACATGTCCAAGATAGTGACTTTTCAAGCACTAGATTCATGAATCCTGTAGTACTGATGGTCAACTAAATCCTTAGGAGACATCTTGATTTGTGATGAGAAGGGGGCTTTGCAGTTTTAAGTTAGACTTCCTGAATAATTGATACAATGAGATTTAAAACATATTATAATAACCCCCACAGCGGGGAAATATAGTCCATAAAACCCCAGATGGTTAGAAAGAACAGATAGGTACTTGAAAGAAGAGCAAGGAGGTTGTGCTGGTTGACCCAGCCAACAGCCAAGCCACCTACACAGCTGCTTGCCCACCCCTCCCCATCAGGACAGGGGAGAATAGGAGGAGCAAAATCAAGAGTGCTTTTGGGTTGAAATAGAGGTTTAATAAGTGAAGGGGGAAAAAACAAGTGATGCAATGGCAGTAACTCGCCACCTCCCACAAGCAGACTGACACCTGGCCAGTCTCTGAGCAGTGGCCACCTGAGCAGACAAAACCCTCCCTGCTTTGTCTGCCTACTCCAGCTTTATTGTATGATGTATGTTTGGGTATGAGATGGTGTATCCCTTTGGCCAGTTCAGGTCAGCTGTCCCAGCTGTGTCCTCTCCCAGTCACTCTTTGGTGGTGGTGGTGGTGAGGCGGAAATGTGTATAGTCAGAAAAAGAGAAGGCTGTGACAGTGCAAGCACTATTCAGCAGTACCAAAACACCTGGCATATCATCAACAACTTCAGCCGCAAACCCCTAACGCACCACTCCAGGGGCTGCTACTGAAGTTATCTCAGTCCTAGCCAGACCCAGTACAGAACTATTAATTTGTGTCTGCCAGTTCAGAACAACTGTTTCTCCCACCACCACCCAAAGCCGAAGGCAGCCCTGTCACTTGGTATTAGCTTGGTCAAAGTTTTATTCCCCCTGCACTGCTGGAATCAGGTGATGACAAGACTTCAACAATTAGTTGTCAAAAAGCAGATCTTTACTTTTTAGCTCCTGCGGTTTTTCTGGTGTAAGCCATGTGCTCCTCTTTGAATCTCTGGGGGATAACAGTCGATTATAAACAAATGACACTAAATTAGATTCAGCTAATATTTTACATGAAACAACAAAACATTCTTAGCGTTAAAGTGCTACTGGAAAAGTTACTTGAAGTAGTATTGACATAACCTGTCCTTCTAGGTAACAAGTGTATAATGAAGCATTGAAGATTGTAACAGTACTAGTGACTGTGCTTTTCTAAATTTAGTTAAATGATGCGTATGACAGAGGTTTTCAATGCTGGCACACCACTCACAGCAGGAGGATCACAGCAGGATCTAACCATCCTGGTCCCTTCTCAGCACGATGCTTTTCACACACCACTCCCACCTCCAGGAAATCCCCTGTCCTGGCTCTAATGCTCGCTGGGTCCCTTTGACCTGATTTGTTTCCTGCCACTAAAATGGCACAGAATGGCAGTTTTCCCTCTTCATTTTCGTAAGATGAACTGGCCTATAGAAAAGTCCAGTGAACTTCAGAGCTGTTGCAGTGTTAAGTGACAGGAACAGGGGCAAAGGAATTGGCAGCAGTAGCTGGATCTCCCTCTTCTGGTAGCAGGGAATGATTACAGTGCTCACTGCTGCTCTTGAAATTTGTGGTGGTAGCCACACAAAATTTTGGTATTGAGTGGAGAGATATAAAACCTGTAATAAAGATTACTGCCTCTAAGTAAGATCTAAACTGTAACTCCTAATACAAAAATAAAACTCAAACTGTTCAGAGGGCTGATTCCTCCTTTAAAGGAATGTTACCAAACTTCCTAAACTTATTTTCAACTGAGAACAGCAAGATTAGCTCAGAGCACAGTTCACAGGAGTGTAATGAGTTAACAGAAGTACATTCCAGTGTAGCATTTTAAAGCTATAAAATTGAGTCTTCCAGTTTAGAAACATTTACCTGTTTCCATCACTGTACAGCATGCTGTACTCGAAGAATGCTCCAGAAATAGGTCTGTAAAGCAGGAGAAAAAAAAAAAAGGAAAAACTGGGACTATGTTTAACTGAAGAAACCTGTGTGGTGGTAAGTACAGCCAGAAGGAATCTGGCTAATGAATTAAATGGATTTGAATTTATGGAAGTTGCCAATGCTTTGGAAAGGTGATCGACCATTCAGGTTTCAGTGCCCAAGACT
This sequence comes from Buceros rhinoceros silvestris, assembly GCF_000710305.1. NCBI lineage: Eukaryota > Metazoa > Chordata > Aves > Bucerotiformes > Bucerotidae > Buceros > Buceros rhinoceros. The sequence continues at coordinate 15,837 of NW_010396136.1, forward strand.
CCAGACGAGAAGGGGCTAGTAAGAATTTGCTCAACTACTTCCCTTTTTTACTGTCTAGAAGGCTTAGTGTTTGGTGTTTTTAAACTGTTTTGACAAAACTAATAATCTCCTTGGAAAGATGAACAAGGCCACAAGTGAGGGGGGTCAGGGAAAAATCCCCCGGCAGATTACAAATACAGCACTGGTAGAATCAAGTGTGATGGCATAACATTCCTTGGTCGGTTTTGTCAATAATGACGTAAGGCTCCTGGATTGCATTTACTTCTGAATTACAGTTCTCCAGCTTTAATTCACCGGATTCAGCAGAGTCATGTTCAGGCTGCAAGATGTTCCTTCTGCCCGGTGCGCTGGTACTTCTTAGGTGCGGAGACCGAACATCAACACTTTGTGGAGGAATGTAGGTGAGGTTAGGAGGCTCTCTAATGTGTCTGAAGCACTCAACAGCTGTATGTGCACTCGGAGTACCTGTGAGTAACCTCTTGCCATCAGAACCAGGAGTGGGATCCTCCGTGTTCCCCGTAGTACAGCACAGATCTGAAGATGGCTCAGTATGTGCAGCTGCTCTGTTCTGCATCTGAGCATTAGTCAGATACATATGTTTAATTCTGGAGTGATTAAATTCTTTTACATGCCTGTCCCTTGTACTCGCGTATGATACTGACTCAGGTTGGCCAGTTTCCTCGACTGGATACATAAGGTCTTCCTGCGTGTCCTTGATTTGTAGTTTTGTGAAGGTTAAAGACAGCTCACAAACTTCCTCTTCCTTCAGGACACCACAGCTTTGGACAGATGCGGTGTCTTTGTACGGCAAAGACTTCAGCTCATTGGGTTCATCTGCAGGGTCCAGGTCTATGCAATTTATGGCATCGTTAATTTCTGCTTCAATTGATTCTTCAGGGACTTCCTGAGCTTTGTACTCCAAACAGTTTTTTCTGTCACAAGAGCTGTCAGCAAATATTGCAAAAGCTGGCGGACCGCTTGCTCCTGGGGAGAGTGGCACCGGCCTGATCTCATTTGCAGTAGACTCTGCAGTGACTGCCAAAACACATTCTTCACTTAGACTGGCTCTTGGCTTTTTTTCAAAAGCTTCTGGAGAAAGAGTCTCCCTGAAGATCGGTGTTTGTCTTATGACAATGTCACTATATTTGATCAAGAAGTCCTCGCTGTCTGAGCATTTGCCCGGAAAATGTATGCTGTTAATGACTTGCCTTTGCCGTTCCTGAAGCCTGTTAGTGGATTGAGTAACTGCTAACTGAGGCATGTCATCTTTGATCTTCAGACTCCCAGCGGCTTCAAAGGGTAGATCGCTATTAGTTGAAGACTTACATGGAGTAGCAAAGCACAAAGATGTCTCACTGTTTTCTTTATTTTCTAGATTTTCAGCATCTTCCCTCTGGGGTGTCTGATCTTCTTCGCCCTTATCTCCATGAAGCCGGTGCATTTGTGTTCTCTTCTGTAGGGTCTTCTCCAAATTGCTGTGTTTCTCTTCATTTGTCATTTCGAGGATGGTTTCACACTCAATCCTTGCCAGGAATATTTCAAATGCCATCTGCTTTGTTTCCTCATTGTTTTTCTTTTTGACAAGTGAAAACTCTGTTGCTGTCGTTGCAATGTAACCTATTTTCTCCAGGACTGTTTTTACAATGTCATCTGGGAGCACAGACTGAATGTAGTAGACAAAATTACCGGTGAATGTCTGAAACAGAATGCAAGATTGAAAAACAGATGAATACTGGTAGAGTGGGGTGAAGCGTGAAAAACTTCCTAAAAATCAAAAGTACTTAAAAGATTACCTAAATCTTTTAAAAGCCCTATGTTTCTAATGTGAATTTTGAATTGGAGTGAGCCTCTTCTATCAGCATTATTTTATCAGCTTCCGTTCTGTCTAGAGGGGAAGTAAGGAGCAGGCACTGCAGGGGAGGGACATCAGAGCAGGTGAGAGGCAGGAAACAGGTTAAGTAGTATTCCACATACAACCAGTACTTTTTTATCAAAACTGCGTGTACGCAAGATACTGGTTGTTCTTCAGCTTGTGCCTTGCAGTAGAATTATTTCAGGCATTCAAGGGGCTGTCTTCAAAATCCGATTTTAATGAAGCCTTCGGATTCTTGTGTTATAAAAAGGTCAGCCCGCTAACTGGGCTGTAGACCTGATTATCTTATGCTTTGCCCTGTTTTAGGGAGATGAGTGAGAAGAATAGGAATCTACAGCTTGCTGGAGAAGCTGCAGATGAGACCCAAGGGCAGGAAGACAGAGAGCATTTCCTCACCAGCACCTCTTGCTGTAAGAAGGGAAGTAAGTTTACATTTTGGTGTTGGGATAAATACAAGTAGGTTTTGCATGTGTTGAAGATTGCCGTCTCTTCTGGGCAATGAGGTATGTTCAGTGTGCTTATAGACAAATTCAGGTTAAAACTCAAGAGCAGTCAGAATCTAAGCCTTTCATTGTATGTTTTGACTTCTCTACTACCCCACAATAACCACAGGTCTGTTTTGAACACTCGGCACTCCCAGGAAGGCCCAACCTCGGCGAGGACAAGGCCTGCGAAGGCCAGCAAACACCCTCGCGCTGCGCAGGACACCCCTAACCCGCCCAAACTGCGCTCCTTAGCGCTGCTCCCAACTGCCCAGGGCGCGGGCGCTGCTGTCGTGCCTCTGCGCCACAAGCCTGGGGAAGAGGCTGCCAGGCCCCGGGGCCACACAAGCCTCCCCGGGGCTGGCTGCGTACCCCGACCGAGCTCCGCGATGCTTCCCTACCTTCAGCGACCTGATCTCCTTCCGCCACGGGGCCAGGAGCAGGTTGACGCAGAGCAGTTCCAGCACCTCCAGCGCTTTGAGCAGATCGTGGAGGACGCTG
>NW_010396137.1:0-6595 GCF_000710305.1 Buceros rhinoceros silvestris
CGTTCGTTTGTGGTTTCTTCCCCACCGCCAAATAGCGTGCAGTGGAAATGCAGGGTGCTCCGCCGCCCTCGCGGCGCCCCGGCGCAGCTTTAATCTATTTTTCATGTCAAGTAACTGCTGCCAGGGGAGCCGTTCTAATGAATGGTAATATCAGACGTGCCACCGGCCGGCCTGAAGCGCTGCCAAGTCGGACGCAGCGGTATTGTAAACTTTGGAGGGGGTGTGGACACTTCGGTTTTGCTACGCTGTTGCCAAGACCTAAAGTAGCTTCTGCTGTAACTCCTACGGTTACTACTGCTTGCGAGGATGCTCTGCCCTGCGTCGAGGAGGCACTGGAATAGAGTTAGGAGAGGAGTTTAAGCTCGTTAAAAGAAAAACCGTGACAGCTGCTCAGGCCCTTGCCCTTTTTGTGTGAGAACAGGAAGTCAGATCACAGAGCGAAGAGGGGGAGACTTAGAGAAAGGGGGAAGGGAAGAGAACATTCTTTGCATAGCCACTGTCAGCGTAACTACGAGCAGCTGAGTGATGGTCGCTGCTTCCACAGGGTCAGGCCTCTGTTTTTGTGACTTAGAAACTGTGGAGGCCTGGGGTCAGTGTTGGGTTGTAAGGGACGGTTTCATGGCTTTCCTAGCACTCAAATGAGACAGAAATTACTGAGATAAGGCTTTACATTCACTGGGATGTGGTAGCGTCCAGTCTGCCTTCATAAGCTGTACGTATTTCCAGCTTCATCCGATATACGGGGTGTTTGTGTCTTTACCTTCCCTATCTATATCTGTATATGCTATACACACTGTCTCAATCTCTATGCCTTTTTTTTCCCCAGGACTGCCAGGTTTTCTTTATAAAGTGTCTCATAGTATTCCCAGAAAGGTTGTACAAAAGCTTAAGATAGCATCTTAAAGATGCTGGAGTCGCTTGTTTAGGAAGACTGTGGAGTAGAAATGGTCCCCGAAATAAAAGCAAGTGTTATTGAAACAGCACCGGTTGTTGTCCTTTCGTGAACCCTATGGTTATGTCCTCAGGTCACATTTTGAAGTGGTTCCTGTTGTTTGCAGACAAAAATGTTTCAGCACTTTTCATTGCTATAATAATGTGTCTGTTCAGCATTTCATACAGAATTATGAACTTGCATGCAAGGAATGAACAGCCTTTAGTATTATCTGGAAACATACACAGTCCTAATCTAAGGTTTTATATACTCAAAATACAAGTATAAAACTTGATAGTGCTTTAATTTGGTCTATTTTACCTTTATTATTAAACACATTAATCATGTATGCAATTGTAAAACAACTTAGTAGGAAATAATAGTATAGAATAGATACAAATTAATCCGATTTTTTTTTAAATTGTGACATACTCAACTGTGAAGTTGCACTGATATTTTGTTTACTTAATAGCCATTTTACAAATGAAGTTATTAATGTTAGTTTGGTGTTTTCCAATGTGTGTGGTATTTGATTATAGTTACGATTTTTTTCTTCTTTACTTTTGGTGGTCACACAAACATGGAGTGGTAGATCACTGCTTAATAATATTCCTGTTACGTAGTTTGAGGGGGGTTTATGCTTGTGCTGAAATCATAATGTAAACATAATTCCTCAGCAAAGAAGCAAGACTTCTGGTAATCTTGACAGATCATTCAAGGAGCTCCATAACCGTGTGCTCTACAATCCATGTTTAGCAGAAAAAAAAAAGTCGCTAACCAAGCAGTCTCTTTGGTGTACGTATGGAGTGGGAGGGTTGTGTCTTTCAGCACTCCAGCTATAGGGAGTTAATTGTCCTTTCAGTCTCTCCTCCTTTCCCTTGCAGTGTAAAATGTACCACTCGATCTTGTATTCACATCGGTGTTGTGCTTCCTTTTAGGCAACCTGCCCAAGCATGCAGCACCTCCCCTGACTCGGCGCTTGAGCTGAAGCAGATCGGTCACTGTCCCAGCCTCTCAAATCTTACCCAGGTCACCATGGTGCCGCTGGGGCACTTAGCCAAAGGGGCCACGTTGGAAGATCTGCTTGAAACTTGTGTTCAGTCTTTTGGTGAGTGTCTGGAGGTTTTTAGAATCGTGCTGATGTCTTTCTGTCCTGGCTACATTTAGGTCACTTACTAGTGAATTACATCGATTTAGTAGTGGAGTAGAAAGGTGTAAGTGAGAATTTTCTGTGCTGTAGGTGACCGTATGTTTTATGGGTTTGTGAATCTGTTTATGCATGTGTGTAATATATGCTAAGGGATTAGTTTGACTACTGCTTTTTTCTTGAGAGAATAAGACTAATGCCAGTCATCTGTACTTCTAGGTGTGGTTTGTTATTGTTCCTGCAAGTACCATTTGGTAAACTTTGGCAAAGAATCATTATATTTTGCATATTGAAGTAGTATTCTCATAGTGTGTGTAAATGTGTTTATATTAAACATTTTGAAATAAGCAGGGCTATTTCTAAACGAAATGAAATACCATGGATTGCTTCTTGTATTATCAGTATAGATTTAAAGTTGCTTCTCTGCAAAAGAAAAAGAATCCAATCAAAAATCATAACTGTGTTCCTTCTTGAGCGTGTTGGTTATCCATTTGCAGTCTTTTTCAGTCAGAATTGTGATATATGGACAAGCATGACTGTTGCCTCAGCCTTATATCTCTAGTTTCCTTTTCCAACTTTTTCATTAGTTGTATTTTATTTTAATAAAATATGTTAGTACTGAAGGCACTCAAAATGATTGAGTGATTTGCTTGTAACTAGTGCATCTTTTTGTTAATGCTGTGTCTGTCAGTGCTGTGAGCTATTCCCAAAGCATATGTGGCAAAGTCTCAGTTGAAGTCTCAGTCCTTGGAAAATAAATGTGCTTGAACACCCCCTAAGCTCTAAAATAATTTATCTATATAGTTAAATAGTAACACATAGGGCTGATCTAGCGATACAGCACATAAATACTGTATAAACAGTGACTAATCTTTCCCATTCATTGGAAATGTTTTTTTCTTTTTTTGGCTTTAAAGCCTTCTAATCAGCATGTGCAGGGAAATGCAGGTCTGAGAAAAGCTGATGAAACCTGTAATTGTCAGTGACGTTTTGTTTCTTTTTTTTTCTTTTCTCTTCCATGTAATTGTTGTAAAGAACTGCTATAAAGCCCTAATTCCCAAACAAGTGTTGATTCATATTTTTGTAAGTTTTGGCTCACTGGGAGTGAGATAAGACATCTAAAGTGTGCGTAAGACCTTCATACCGTTTTAATATTGTGACTACTTGGACAACGTTAATGTGTTCACATTTTTTATGAAAACAAGTTATTATGAAAGTTGTTTTATAAAAATCTAGTAAAATGGTTACAATTACCAATTTCAAGTAGTGTAGGTGAAACCCTGAATGGAAGATTATTGTTGGCTTAATTATTTTAATACTTTTAAAATACTCTATGTATGTTGGCATACTCGTGCTTATATGTTCTCAGATTCTGTCCATATATTAGAAGGACTAAGGTGACAAAGAAAAGTGTACCTCTCCAGCTCAACTATATATGCATGCACATCTTTCTAAAGGGTTTCCTACTTAGAAAATTCATCATAGCCCGCTAAATAGGGTTTTCTTGAACTTTGACGAGTGGTATCTAGGTCAGTGAATTGCAGTGCATCTGCAAACATCATCTTAAATTCATGAAGAGTTGCTAGAATTATGATGTGTCCTGCAGAAGTTTAGACTCTTCATTGAGCAATTCATACTAGTGTCTGTATTTGAACATCTTGTTATGACATCATGCACGTTCTTGAGCCATATTGGAATTTCCCAGTAGCGTATTTAGGTAAATTGTAAAGTGCCACGGATACAGCTATAGATAACCTACATAACAAAGTTCCTTTAAGATGGTTCTTGCAACTGCCAGCAAAAACACTGTGCAAAATTAATTCACATCATCGTGCCAATAAAGGAAGAGATGGAAAAAGCTTCGTTCTGTGAGTTTGAGGAGGGGTGAGAGTACGGAGAAAAATGGTGAGGAAAAAAGTGTAGTTGCTGAATGATTACAAGTCAAAGGTGATTGTGCAAGTTTCTTCCTGTCCACTTGCTAATATTATGTGTACAATTACAAATACAATTCCTCTATAAAGTATGTAGCTGAATTTACATTCCTGGACTCAATTATACAAGTTTGGAGAAAGCAAATGATGTGTAAGAGAGGCTGCAGTTAACAATTTTGTGTAAGGGGCAGTTGGTAGCCTTTTGGTGTATATACAGAGGACATGACAAGAAGGTCTAACCAAGAGGAGAAAGCAAATGATGTGTAAGAGAGGCTGCAGTTAACAATTTTGTGTAAGGGGCAGTTGGTAGCCTTTTGGTGTATATACAGAGGACATGACAAGAAGGTCTAACCAAGAAGGTATTAAGAAGTAATACACACTTACAGTTGTGAAAAACACCAGTTTAAATTATTTATCTTACAGTATGGATAAGGGGTATATGCTAAGTTGAAGCTAAGAGCGAAAACGCTAATCTTTGCCACAGTGCTGGAAGTGGATTGTATTTATCTTACAGTATGGGTAAGGGATATATGCTAAGTTGAAGCTAAGAGCAAAAAGGCTAATCTTTGCCACAGTGCTGGAAGTGGATTCCAGGATGCTTTGTAGAAAGACAAGTTTTGTCCAGACAGCCAACTTGATCCAAAACCAGAGCTAAGGAGGAGAGGAAGATTGTGTCATGGAGTTAGTGATACTGTCTGTGGGTCTACAAGAGAGCTGTGGGCAGAAGATGATCTAGAATGTGGAATCTAGAAGATGATCTAGAATTGTGAGAATTACAGTGGTGGTGGGGTACCTGCTGATTCTAAAAGTAAAGAGGTAGGAGGCCTTTTGTGTATGGTTTTTTTTTTTTAGAAAATACCTAAAACTTATTCAGTGTAATTAACTTAAGCATCTACTTTGGGATGATTAGTGTGTGTTCTTTTGCCTCCCAAATTTGGTGGTCTTTAGCTTGAACCGATGAATGATAGGCGTGTGCTTTAGAGACAGAAACAGCAAGTGTCCTGTGAAGCACCGTGGAGTTAAGTACATGATCACTGCATCTGAGAGATCAGCATTGGCCAATGTTTATTCAATGGTATGATGAGGAGGAGGTTCTGAAAGGTTTCTTCAAGTCCCATAAAAGGCTGCATGAGGGTGAGTAAGATGAGTCATTCCCCAAATGAATTGCCAGAAGTAAAGGCAACAGGAAAGCCAGGATGTAAACTAGGACAAGAGTTCAGGAAAAACAGCACGATGAGAGATGAAGGCAGAAAGCATCTTGGAAAGGAACATTGGTCCTGAGATTAGGAGATTTGTAGAGACACAAAACTGCTGTCATTAGTTTAAAGAGATTTTGTTATATAGGACAGTGATTGAAAACTTGTTCTACGTGACTTGGAAGACCTTGCAGCTCTTGCTGCAATGATCAGGATTGACAAGACGAGCTGTAGAGTGCAAGGAAGTGCATCACGTGTGATTGCCTTAGAGAAGGGGAAGTGTAGCGTACAAGTGGAACTGACAATAACTCTTAAAGACAAAGTGGTTGTGTGGAAAGGAAGGGAAGTCATAATAGGGAAGTGGAGAAAAAGAGAAATTGGAGAGGAGACTACATAGAGAAGAGGAGCAGGAGGTATGGTAAAATGATTGAAAAGACTAGAAAATACAGAGGCTGTAAAAGGTTAGATTCAGTGATAGCTCTCTATCAGAGGGATTAATTCTGAACACAAAGGTTATAAGAGAAAATTAAAGGTATATGTTTAGCTGGCAAGAAGATGGTTGAAGATTTGAGTTTAGGGAAGCAAAGAAGTACTTAATAGATCTTGGCTTGGACTTTGACAGCATCAGGAGGGAGATAATGAAGACTTCCTCCAGATTAAATGAGCATCAATGATTCTGGAGTGGCATTGTAAATAGAGCAGTGACTTTAACTGCCCGGTACTCATGTATTTCCATTAGGTAGTATATAAAATTGCCTGGAAAATAATGTACTTTTGACAGGCAGACAGTTCTCTCAAAGTCAATATGGCTCTGTCTCCTACTTTGTTGCTAGTTGTGAAGACTCGTATTCTATCAGCTTTGTTGTTGAAGCCAGCAGATCAGGGTCTAGTTTGCCAGTCCATGGCCATATCGGCTATTTAATGCTGAAAGCTCTGTAGAACACAGGAAGCTTATGCTTAGTAGCACAGCTCTGCTTTTTGCTAGTCCTTCTTGCAGGAGTCTTTGTGAGACTTAATAAATGCTTGTTAACACATTTAGTCCAGAAAGTGAACAGATCAGAGGCAAAAAAAATACACCATCAGCTTATGCTTAGTAGCACAGCTCTGCTTTTTGCTAGTCCTTCTTGCAGGAGTCTTTGTGAGACTTAATAAATGCTTGTTAACACATTTAGTCCAGAAAGTGACACAGATCAGAGGCAAAAAAATACACCATCAGTGTTCACTTCACAGTATATCTTAATTTGTTAGCTGTGTATCTGCTAACTGTAGAAATGAAATAGTTATTCGTAACACTTTTCCTCTTGTGGTATCCTCACGCTGCTGTGAGCTTGATGTTCTGACTGTGTTAGCAAGTTGATTTCTATTCTAGCAGAAAAGCAGATTTCCCCCC
>NW_010396137.1:6711-12982 GCF_000710305.1 Buceros rhinoceros silvestris
CCAATAGTGTCTTCACTGTGTGTGCATGGTAACAGGTCCCTGTTTCTTTCCATTGACTGTAACGGTTTATGTTATAAATGTACCTTTTCTTTTTAAGTAAGATTTGTGTGCTTAGTTTTTTAAACAAATGCACATTCAAGCCTGTAGACCATGCAAGGGTCAGAGGGCCTTTTCCTTGCCCACACCAAAGATTCTTTTAAATTGTTTTTAAGTGTTTAAAACCTCCATTGCAATCGGGACAAACTGCATCTTCAGCGTGGTGTCAACGTGCTATCTCCCTGCTTTGTTTGCAGTGAAGTCCTGAAATGTTACTTAAAACTACCTAACAAACAACTCCACGAACACACTTGAAAGTTGTAATTTATACAAACGTTTCTGTCTTCCTCAAAACATCTGAGGGATGTTTAAGAACTGAGAAATCCCTAAGATCTCAAAATGTTAATATTATGAAGGTATTTCTGTCCTTAAGCTTTGAGTGCAAGATCTTATTTGTATCATCTCTTTCATTTGAGTACTGGAGGCATGTTTCCTGTAGCACACAGAAGACCTACGCTTGTCCTACGGCTCAGGCACTTCAGTTGCTGCTAGCCAAGATGAGTGTGCTCAATGGAATAAAGAAATCATGAAATACCATTTTTAAATGCATGTCCCTGTGTCTGGTTTCTTAAGAGGGATGCAAGTAAAGGGCTTTAGGAAAGCAACAAAAATATTTCCCAGAGCATAATTCTATGTGAAAGCTCAGCTGCAATAAACTGTGTGCAGTGGAGTTGTTTATACTGCTATGTCAATCTTCTATACCAAAAAAACCCCCAAGCTTTAAATCCATGGCTAATACTTTTCAAAGAGATTAAGAACCATAAATTCTATTAAGAACATTGCTCATCTTTGAGTTTATGTGAACCTAACACAATTTGCAACTTCTAGTGGTCATAATATTCTTAAGACAGCTAGGTCTAAGAGGAGGTTGTGATGTAAATTGGTCTGCAGCGTCTGATCAGCGCTAAATTAGCTTGTTGCCTCAATGTGTGATAAAGTGAGATGTTTATAAACAAACCTTAGAATTTCTAGAAATTCTAGAAACCACTTCCAGACTGATCTGGATGAAAGATGCCATGGAATTGTTTTGTTAGGAATCAGAAATCTGGCAAAGATGCTGGTGCCAGTTGGGTCTTAGTTGCCTAAAATTGTGCAAGTTAATTATAGTTAACATTTTCTAGAATAAAAATTAACTACATTAGTAGAGCTATCTGGTTCTGTGAGCTGAAAATATTTTTATAGCTTGCTTTTGTATCAATATAATGCAAAAATATAGAATCTTTGAATTTTTTGAGAACCAGGAAAGTATTTCATCCATTTTAGAAATAATGAAACAGGCAAGTTAGAGTTCACTCATTAGGAGAACCGTAGCCTTTTTCTCCTCTAAAATACGGAAAATTTGCAAGTTTTATTCAGTTGTTCCCCTTTCAGTTATCTAGAAAACCCCCCTCCTCTCTTTAACATTAAGTACATTTCGTCCAGTCTAGTTAAAACATGCAACAACTATAAAGCCAATCACAGGTCAAGTACTGAGTTTGTCCTTTTACTGAATTTACCATATACCAAATACTAGTGTTAAACTCTGGCTCCAAAGCAGTTAAGTCTTTCAAGGTGTATGCACACCCTCAGAGGGCACCTTTGTACTTTCTTCTGTTAGGTTTGCCCGAACAGTCATAGGGTTTTGTCTCAGGCTCCACAAACTTGCAGGGTTACACCTTGGTGCCTGAAGCCTAGGCTGAATATCGAGCTCTCCAGCTCCCCCCAAAATAGTTTAAATTTGTTCATAGTATTGTTCTATCTTAAAATGCTGTAGTTATTGTGTGTTAAGTAACCTGCGCTGTTTGACCAAATCACACCCAGAAATGTTAGTATTGCTTGGCAACAGAAACTATGTTAATGATCAATTAATGACATTGTGGGAACAGAAGAGTCATTATCGCTCTGTAGAATGCATGACATGGTGGGAACAGAGGAGTAGTTACTGCTCTGGAGAATACTAAGTGCTGTTTAGCTATTATACTTAATCGTGATTGTACCAAAATGAAAATAGATTTCTTCTTTAACCTGATGTCTGTGAGGAAAAAATATCCCAAAGAAAAGAAACTTTAATATTTTATATATATATTTTACAGTTCTGTTTAGCTAATTGGACTTCAGTCTTTTGGGTATAATTCTGCAAAGTCTAGAAATAAGTGATAAAAGAACATGAAAACTTAGACTTCTTGCTCTGTAAGACTGTCTCCCATTTACTTATATTTACCGGAGGAATACAACAAAAAATTGTATCTTCATACCTCTAAATATAACTTCAGGAAAAAACTATATAACTTCTATTTACCAATGTTAAAAATGCTTAGATAGCAACAAAAAATAATTCATTCTCCTGACAATGTGGTGTGAGTTTAATTCTTCTCAATCTATGCACAAAGTTGAAGTAAGAAATAAGTTGCTTGTTCTTTAGACTTCTTCATGTATTTTAATTTTCTAAGTTCTTTGGTTTGTGTGTCCTTTAGTGTGAAGTCTCCCAGTGTTTTGCTGTGTTACTGCTAAGGGTGAGGATGTATTTTTGCATTGCTTTTTTTAAAAGTCTGAGAGAGAATGGGCTTCCCATAAACTGTTCTGTACATCTTTCTGTTGTGCAGGACAGGCTGGAGAATGAAAGCCGAGGTAGTTTTCTAAATGTGATACCACTTTTTTTTCCCCCCGTTACTGAGGTAAGAATGTACGAGTGCAACAGCTGGCAGAAGGCAAAGATAAGAGAGTGCCTGTTGTGAGCATATACATGGTCTGTGTAATTGCAGATGACTTCAGGAATCCCCTAAAACTACAGTTTTAATGCTCAAATGTATACAGAAGTCATGTTAAGAAAAATTCAGTGCCTTGTGCCACCTGTAGTGTGATGAAAGATTGTTTAGAGATATTTTGTAAGGAAGATATTACAACATACAGAAGTCCTCTGGCAGAAAACAACAGTGTGAGATGTCAAGAGTTCCTTTTCTATTTTTAAGCTTTACAATTTTTTGGAAAAAGATTCACCTTCAAAATACTTTAGGAATGGGTGAGATTGTCTTCACCAGGAGAACCAGCTGTGTTTGATATCAGTCTCCAATGTGTAGTGTTTATCTTCTAAAAGTATATATTAAAAAAAGACTACTTTTTCAGGTTGAATACATAGAAAAATCACAGAATCACCTGATTGGAAGAGACCTTTAAGATCACTGAGTCCAACCGTTCACCCTGCACTGCCAGGGTCCCTAAACCATGTCCCTCAGCACCACACCTACACGTCTGTTAAACACCTCCAGGGATGGGGATCCACCACCTCCCTGGGCAGCCTGTTCCAAAGCTTCACAGCCCTTTTGGTGAAGAAGTTCTTTCTGATCTCTAACCTAGATCTCCCCTGGCACAACTTTAGGGCATTTCCTCTCATCCTGTCACTTGTCATATGGGAGAAGAGACCAAGCCCCACTTCTACAACCTCCTTTCAGGTAGTTGTAGAGAGTGATAAGGTCTCCCCTCAGACTCCTTTTCTCCAGGCAGCTTTGTTAGTAATAATAATAAATGCCTTCAGCAGTAATTAGGAGGCATAAGGCTCTTGCTCTGTACTAAACCAGGTGATACAATGGGGCAGATAAAGCTTACCCTTGGACACGTGTGGGAATGTTTGAAAATTTGATGTCCTGCAGCTGGCTCGAATCAGCAACTGGGGAGCTGCTTCTCTATGCAGATACTTGATAGTGCTCATTGACTGTTAAGTTTGGAGTGAGGCTGCAGGTTGTTTTGAAACTTTTGTTCTTTCTGTCCGTGGTGAACAAGAGATGTTTCAGTCCAAGGATGAACTGTTGAGGTTTAAGCTCAGCCACCAGCCAAGCAACACACAGCTTCTCGCTTATACTCCCCCAGGGGGATGGGGGAGAGATTTGTAAGGGTAAAAGTGAGAAAACTCTTGGGTTGAGAAAAAATACAACTTAAAAAACCAAAATAATACAAGTTGAAAACCAAAGCTACCTAAACCTGAACAAAACCAAGAAAAATGTGTTATGTGAAAACCCCTATTTGCTCATCACCTAATGTGATATCCAGTCAGTCCCTGAGAAACGGCGGTCCTTGCAAATGTCCGCCCATTTTTTACTGCTGGGCATGATGCAATGTGGTTATGGACCCTTTGGTCCGTTGGGGTCAGCTGTCCTGGCTGTGTCCCCTCCCAGCTTCTCATCCACCCCCAGGCTACTCACTGATGTGGCAGTGTGAGAAGGCATGCCCCAACTGCTGCGTTAGAAGCTAGTTTGCTGGACAGTCGTGTAAACGCTGATTCCAGAAATACATCTAGAAGTTAGAGCAAAGAGTAGGAAGCTGAAGCCTCAGTTCCTGAGAGGAAAGCAGCTTGGTGTCTGCTTGTCTCTTACAGTTTGAACCTTTGGATGGGGCTGACTTTATGCTTCCCCAGGATCAATCAGACAGTTACAGAGGAGCTCAGTTGTGGGATGAGTAAATGCTAAGCATGCAACTGGGTTCAGAGGTCAGATCTTGATACCGGCCTCAGAAGCTTGTGATTCTGTTCTGGGAGTCTCATTTATCTTATTCATCAGTGCTTGAGCCAGCATGGCTGTGTTACCAGGCGTTACACTTGAATTATTCAAGAGTTGCCTGCAGCTCAAAAGCTGCATGGGGCTCCAGTACCAAGATTTAAAGCTTTGGAAATATCTTGAACGCTCAAATTATGTTTTGTAGGCTTTGGAGAAAAAGACTATTTGATTAGAAAGTTCTCATCTAAATTTGCTTAAATCAATATTTTAAACGTGCAGTAGAACAATGTATGGGGGGTGTGTGTTAACTTGTTCTATGTACCTGATATGAATTTCCAAGGCTAATGGAATGCTTTCCACCCACATTTCATTTGGTTTTTCTCAAAGTACATTTTAATTTCTCAAAATCATCCCATTTCCCCTTGACAAGAGCTTTTATCTTCTTGTTTTCATTTCAAAGAATTACCCACCCAGAGCTCTTTCTGCAAGATGTAGCTGTCCAAAAGCTGTTTCTGAGAGAGGGTAATGGCTTTCCCTTGAGGTTTTTCTCCCCTAATGTTCCCTACCCTCACACAGAACAATCTTATTATCCTTTTTGGATGCATATTAGATTCATTTGTGTCTTGGATGTATCTGCATTGTTAATGAGTATTTGGAGGAACAGCAGTGGCTTCCCCCCCTCCCTGCCTTCTGTAGGGAGGTGGAAGGGGGAAGTACACTTGGAGAAACATCAGATTTATAGTTTCTTTCAACATCTGTGTTTACTTGGCTTGTTTAGGGTTCTGTTGGTGCATGATTGATCACAAAGTAGGATGAGTCTTTCCTCTCTGGAAAATTCTGCTTTGCTGTCATTTTAAATTTGAAGGTTTTTCCTCCTATGACCAATTACTTGTGTAAATAAATTTATGTATGACTCAATGGTTACACGCATGTATGGACAATAAGCTGATTAAAAACAAATATAAAAAGCTTTAGTGCAATTCCCAGAGTATTTTGGTGCTGTCTGCTAAACTTAGTAGCATTCTTGTTGCATAAGGGGGAACACTATCATCCTGTATAGAATTAAATGTATGCTGGAGAGCTCAAGGCTCCACCTGCTTTCTGCTGCGGCTAAAATTAAAACAATCAGTCTTTTACCTAATTAGTGCATCATCTTTGTAAGGACCTGGTAATTGTGTTATGTTATTTCTGAAAGATATTAAGCACTTAATGATCTGAGATAAAGGAAAATTCACTAAGGACAAGTACGAAGTTCTGCACTTAGGATAGTTAGTTGTAAAAACAGTATGGAAAAGTCCTTGGTGAATGACATTTCTGCGGAAAAGGATCTCAGTGTGAAGGCAGATTTAAAAAATGAAAGTGGTTTAATGGTATCGTACCGCTGCAGAAACGCTGAGGAGACAAGTGCATGCGTAGAGGGATGTGTGGCTTATATTGATATATATAGATAGATTTATATATATAAAAGTAGTATGTGCAGGATATTAAAAATAATATTCTAGCTCTGATGCTAAGATCTCTTCTGCAGTGCTTTATTCAAGTTTGCTTCATGAAGGTGCAGGCAGCAAAATGTTCAGAAAAGGACATCAAAGTTGACTAGAGATCTAGAAAACCTGGCTTCTCGGGGAAAAAACTCACAAATTTCTCTTTGCTCAGAAGAGAGAAGAGGGGAAACAATCTTTAAACAGCAAAAATATATTGATAAGGGA
>NW_010396137.1:13104-28244 GCF_000710305.1 Buceros rhinoceros silvestris
AAATTTTTTTTCTGTTTGCTGGGAGCCAGGTATAATGGGCTTATCTGCCTAAGTTTCCTGAAGTCTTTGACAGTAAGGGGAACTGATGGCAGAGGTTCTTAAGTGCTGGAATAAGTCAGCTACAGAGGCTGTGGAATCCTCATCGCTGTAGAATTTTAACAAATTAAGCTGGTTCTGAAGCATACTGGCTTCAAGAAAGCTGATTCTACATTGGAGTAGGGGAGTGGAACACATTAGCTCCCAGTCCTGCTTTCTGCCATCATCTGAGCTTTCGATAAAGATTAAAGGCTGTTTCCATCTCAAACCTAAATGCCCTAGTTTAAGTTGACTCTGCTTGCTGGACACTCAAGGGTGGTGTCATAACTGATGAGCGTGATGGTGGCTTCTTAATGAACCTGATTCTGACCAGATGTGATTGGCGTAATGAAGAGTTGAGTGACTGCCTCTGTTATCGGGTACCACATTCCAACGTGGTAATAATAAGCCTGTAGTAAGACTACTGTGTGTTGTGTAACTTTTAAGCTGAAGAGGAACCGAGTGTGTCTTCTTTGTGAAGGGAAGTTCCAGGAACTATCTACGATAATATCTGTGAAATACTCATGAGAGATTTCATTCAATTTTGGTTGCTTTTAGCCATTCTAAGGTTGTCTTGTAATACTGCACTTCGCATACAGGGCAGAGACTTTGACTTATGGCTGTTTCACTTCAGTTGCTAACCCCCAGCATGTACTCCCACACGTGCCTCCATATTTCATACGTGTCTGCGTGTTCCATCAAGGTCTTTGAGATGTTAAGACCTTAAGAACATCAGGTCCCCCAGTTTTCAAATCACATACTGCTTTAATAACCCTTGCAGATGTTTATAACACCACCCCCAAACATCATCTTTAAGCCACCGGAAAAACAACCACTTTGCAAAAATTTTGAGGAATTCTATGCAACATGTCGGTATAGCAACCCACAACTTTCAGCGTCGTGCTTAATAAGACCACCTGGCAATTGCTTGATGATTTCTTGCTTGCACTGTTTTTGATGCTGCTTTTTGATAACCAGTGGAAGACTTAAGGGAGTTTACAAGAAGTTATTAATATTCTTAGTAGCTTAGTCACTGATCACGTGGTGTCAGAGTCTGTGATTCACTTCTGATTCATTTCGGATTGTACACTAGGTGATAGAGTTGGAACCTGCTTAGGAAATAAAGACGATGCTTATGAAATGAAGGCCTCTTAGATCTAGAAAAGCTAACTTTTGTTTCTTGCAAAATTCAGTTCAGGTAAGACATCCCTGGCTTTCCTCCTGTTGCCTTGTCATTGCACTCATGTGCAGGGAGGTCTCAGCACAATGATCTTGTCCGTTGCATGTACGCTTTCTGTTAAGTGTGTTTGCCACAGGCTTGGTGAAGAGCAGGCAGTTTGCTCTTAAAGCCTTGCCTGTTGCCTTCTGAGTACTTTGATTCCTTCAGCTATTCTAGGAAGAAGTGATACCGCAGTTACTCCCAAATCACGGATTACAGGGTGCCACCAACGAGATCATGCAGTGGAAAGGCTGATGGGCCTCCATGAGGATGTTTTTACCCTTGTGTGTTCCGAGTCTCACATGTGCAATGAAACTTTTGAAACTCTAGTTTTCAGTGGCTTTGTGTAACTACATAGATAAGATATTTAGCTTTCACTCATATAGTTAAATACTGGAAAAGCACATTCAACTCCTGCTTCCTTGTTTGCTTCAGCGAATATTTATTAAACCATCTTCGTACCATAAAGGCATTTACAGGAGGAAAAGCTTGTAGCCAGTGTGTTATTTGTATTTTGCTGCAGTGAAACACGGCTAAGGCTTAGGCAGTACTTTGCAACTCTCTTTAAGGTAAACTAAGTGACACACACCCATTCTCCTTTATTTAGTATTCACTTAGTGGTTTTTACTCAGCAGGGTGTGTGGTTAGAAACAGGTATACAAGCGGAAATGAAAATGAGTCTCAAATTTTTAAAACAACTGCTGAAGGTTCAAGAGAATGCTGCAGAGGCATTCGGAGATGCTCTTGCAACAGAGTCAGGAAAGCCCTCTTCTTGGCTGCACCGAGATAGCTTACCGTAACTTTTGTTACTTCCTTACACACGGCCGTGTTTAGCAGGTTAGCTCTCCAAACAGCAGCAACCTAGTGATCAGAATGCAAAAAACCCAGTGACGGATCTGAAACCAAAACTGAGCTGGAGGCTCTTCTCGCCTAAAGCCCATTTTTACCAGTTTAACTTGATGGATTTTTTTTAATAATAAATTTATGAAATACAAATGGAAGAGGAATCAGGCTCAATGTTTTTCTTTTTGTTAACATTTGCTGTATCGTGGAGTATGCACTTACAGTGCTTCCTTTCACAACTGGGCAGGAGGATAATTACATTAAATGCTTGTGTGTGTGTGTGTAGAATTGTGTGCTGTTACAATTCTGTGCAGGCTCGCAGTTCAGTGCTGAACTGTACTGGGAACCTTAGAGATTTTTTCGCTGCAGAGTGTTTTATTTTGGTTTTTAAACCATCACTAATATGATGGGGGGGCGGGGGGCGGGATTGTGGAGATGAGTCTTTTAGTTGGGTGAGAGAATGGATAGAACAAAACTTAGTACAGCTTCTAATGTGTGCAAAATAATTGCACGTTGTTGTAATGAAGTCTTCGGTTGTGAAATCGTTAGGCTTGGATGTTGTGAAGCATAAATGCACTTCTATTATGCAAGAAAGTACTATAAATTTGTTGACGTAATCACAGTAGTGGACAGAACGTACTGTTTTTCTCTGCGTTTTTGTAAAACGGAAAAGGTGAAATAGAAAAGGGACCTTCTAGAGGACAGAAGTTCAGTCTGGACGCTGGTGCCAAGTGGTACCTGTGTCCCAGCCTTACCCTGCAAATTTCCCACTTCTTTGGCCGAATCCTTTGCTGTTTTGCCCTCAGTGCTGTAACACTTAGGCAGTTTATCTCCCAGAAGGATTCTATAGGTAATGAGTGAAATTGTATGAGAACACAAACAAGGAATGAATACGCTTTGGTTCATGCTATAAAACTGAGAACTTGTTGTTTCAGTCAAAAGGCAGCTCAAGAACTTTTAGTTACTTGGGGGTCTACACTGCTCTCATTTAGGGGGCTGTAGGACAGGCAGACTACCCCCATGCCCATATTGTTGTAGGTAGAATTGCTCCCTCCAATTTAAGTGTAACTATAGAAAATGGTCTCTTGTGTTCAGTGTTGAAGATCACCTGATACATGAAGTTCTCCTTCTGGGCTTGGTACTGCTAGGCGGGTTGCTGCATGTTCACATAGGCTCTCCTGGTATTTACTAATCAGAATTTTTCTTGTCTTGCCTGAGAGGCTGGCTGTAGTAAGATATTTCCAGAGTGTTTTATTGTGTTGAGTTTTCTCCAAACTGACCATGCTTTTGCTAGAAGAATGAAGTTACCCGTACCAGGTACGTGATACCCAGCACGTCCTCTGCTTTCGGGGCTTCAGTCAGCTAAACCAGTAACTTCAGTTGTAAACTATAGATCTAGGCCATTTTGTGTTGAGTCACCTTCCTGCTAAACTGCATCTGCTCTGCACGAAGTAGAGTCAACCTCTCTGTCATCTTAAACTAAATTTGGTGGAAAGGTAGGAATCTGAAAGAATTGCTTGTGTAGAAGAGAGGCATCCAGCTTGGTGCCTGCATTGGTGTAGGGGCAGCTGCGTGAGCACAGAATTGGTTTGGTTTGATTTGATTTGCTGTTTGGCCAGTCAGGCAGGATTCAGCCATGGCACATATTGCCTTTGTGTCGCTGATGGCTTTAAGCATGAGTGAGGAGTTACAGCGTTGTTGTGGGGAAGAGAAGGAAAAGACTTCCAAGGGAGAATATAGCAATAAAGAGCATAAACGGGACTATTGTGGAGTGAAGAACAGAGGCGGCGGATCTAGAGGGAATCAGCCTTTATTAGTTCTACCAAAGATAGAGTGTATTGTTCAAGAGGAAAGGCCTGGGCTCTGGGCTTCTCTATTCACATTCAGTACCCTTCTGTAAAGGGCATGATTAACATGCTCGGTGATTAACATGGATTTCACTGTTTTGCAAGGGGGCTAAGTTAAATGTTCCCTTTTGGTATTGTGCAATTTAAATTCTTTTTTCTCCTTTAGTTATAGGTGCCATTTCATGTGCAGCAAATTCGTGGTTTCACCTACTTCTTCCATTTTGCCTCATTGTGCATTGCTTCTGTGTATTGTTACTGTTTTCAGTGACAACTACGTTTATCCTCATAGAGGACAATGTATTTAAAATTGTTCAAAAAGGTAAATTTTCTTTTGTTTTTGAAAGTGTGTCTAATTCCAATTCAAGCAACTTAGGTTCTCTCATGGCAGGCGGAAGAAAAACATAATCTGTTAATATTTACAAACACTTTCACTACTGTGTTGTTGCAGAAATGGAAACTTTTTTGAACGGTCTTGCATGTCCTTCATCTTTTCTGAATATGGAAAAAAGTGCCACAAAACCCAGAAGACAGATGCAGTCTAAAAACCTTTTTCCAGTGGAATCCTTGTACCGCATAGGTCAAGGACATTTAGGTCCACCACCGAGACAGTGCATAGGTTAACCTCTGGTCTTCTGCATACGTTATATCTCATTCCATGTGATCTAGGTATAGATCTTAACTTGTGCAGGTGCTTTAGCGTTATGTCTGTCAGCTGTACAAAAAGCCTCACAAAACACTTAAGAGTATCGTCGTTCTGTTTGAGTTCAGTCATGCCACTGTGTGACTGATACAGATCAGTAACTGAATTCTTTTGCTCCTCAGTTCATTAATTTGTTTTAAAGGTTATGCTCATCTGCCTAAAGCTAAATATTTAAATGCATTGCTGGGCTAAGTTCATTATGTATAATTGTTTGGATATTTTGAGTGCTTTCTAGACACAGCTGCTTTTTTGCTTGCTTTCTTTTGTGTATAAGGGTCTTCCAAATCCTGGTGGTGAAATATAGTTGTTATATAGGTCTCATAAGAAAAACGATGCTTTTCCTGAATTAGTAAGTTACCGTCATCTTTGCACTAGATGAAGAGGCCTGATTAGAATTGGTATTCTGAAAAAGTCTCTCGCAAGTTGTTTACCAAGATATACCAAAATTTCAATATGAATACTCCTCCTTTTTTTCAGATTTAGAAGGAAATGCATATCAGAACAACCAGCTATTAAAGATAATTCTGGCCATGCATCAGTTTATCATCTCCTCTACCGACATGCTCCAGAAACTCATTGATCTATATCCTTTGTAGTATTCACCTGCTGTTAAGGTAATATTAGATAACTTGACGACTTTAAAATGGGTAAGTAGAGGATATTCAATCTATGGGTGTATTACTATTCCACTAATCAAAAAATAGACTTTTTTTTTTTCAGTTCTCAGCCATATAGTGTGTTTTTGTTTGGTTTAGGGTTGGGGTTTTTCGTTTGGCTGTCTGGTTTAGCTTATCATCCACAGAGGAAAAGGTGCAACTCCAATTCAGATTTTAAGTAGGATAAATCACCCTCCATTGGCTGTGGAGGGAATATCTAGCAGGCGTTAGATTAACGTAGGCACCTTGGTCAGGGACTGTGAACTTGGGCCCAAGTTTCAGACCTCTCTCTCTTTCCGTCCTCCACAGAAGTGAAACAGCAAAGTGCAAAAGTGTAATTTTCGAAAATATTCTGATTGTATCAGCTGAAGATGAAAATTTTCAACAAATATTATTGCTCACTCACACTGAAAGTTACAATGCGCTGAAGTAAATCATAAGCTTTTCCTTCCTGTTTGTTCCCATTTTGAGGTGACTGCCTGGAATTAGACCTGTGTGTTTCTGGCTCATTAGATTTTACACAACGAAGCTACTAGATCACATTGCCTTTCTTAATAATTTTTAATGATGGAATATCCTACCTGACTTCTCGGCTTTACAGAATGTTTACTCCAGATTAGATGAGCACAGTACAGGAAGCAGCCCCGACATGCTAAGAGATCTCCAGCCAATTTTCGTACAGTTTAATTTAGATAATCCTTTCTTCCCCTGGACTTTATCGACTGGCTTTTAAAAGCAGCATCATTTGCAACAGAGCTTTACTGCAGTGCTGGATTCTGACTGTCCTGCTGCTTCTCTAACCACAGGTGTGAGACCAAGTTGCTAAGCTACAGCCATGGTGTGGTGTTGCATTTAGCTTAGGCTCCTTGCTCTTTGAAAAGGGAAGGAGGTAACTGCTTGTATGTTTCTGAGAAGTAACACTTTCCACAGTCAGCGAATTCAAACTTTTATCGGACTTCCAGATTTTGCAGGGTGGATTTTTGATTCTGTGTGTAACTCCCTGTGAAGATACTGAGAGTTTTGAATGGATCGGATAGTCTGGGCTTTTGTATTTTGAAAAACCTTGCAAATGTCTCAGTTTCACCATTTTCCATCCCCTAAATTACAAGAGTGATTTTAGGTGGTTATGGATGATTTCTAAGTCGTCTAACTTCAGACATTCAGTTCAGGGCCCGTCTGAATGTTTGGGAACTTATTCAGACCACACTAGTTCCATAGCGAGCCTAATTTAAGCACTTAATACGGGTACTTCAGTTGTGGATGGTATGATCCCTCAGTTGCGATAGATTTAGGCTTCAGTCAGATTGTGGGAGGATCCACAAGATACTTTCACTAAATTAGGTTTTTTAGTCCTGAAAATACCTGTGTAATCTAAAGCAGGAGAATCAAGACAAGCATAATCCATTTTCCAAAAGGATTTTCCATGTCTTCAAAATACACTGGCTGCAATATCAAAACGTGTTTTCTAGAGCTAATAGACTGAAAAATATGGGTGTTTCTTTCCAGTTATCACAGCAAGTCAAATGAAAACTATTGGGTAGTTAGAAAGGTGGGGTTAGCAAGGAGAGGCATCTCACATTTTTCTCTACCATCGTATACAGCTGGTTATGGTTATAAGAGAATAGCATCTTTTTTGGAAAAGCTCCAGTGAATCATAATTAACTGAAAAGAACTTCTTTACAAAAGCAGTGATTGAAACTGTAACATCCAATTTATCAAATTATTGTGAGATCTGCAAGTGCATGTGTTTTATTAGCAATTGTGGGGTGTGTTGTGCAGAAATCCATCTAGAACGCAGAATCATTTCACTACTGAATGCTCCTCAGTACTTGGGCGGCTCCATCAGTATTACTCACAGTAGTTGTATTTACAGTAAACTTTTGCTAACGATCTCTAGATCTACTTTGTATCCTCGCGTGTAAAACCTCGATCTGATACTATATGCTTACAAGTAGGGAAGTATCAGGCACGTTACATTTCATATCGTATGTGAATGGACGTGGTTTTCCTTAACAGCTTTCTACCTATCTGAACGCTTTAGAAAATAAATCTTCCAAGCTGTGTGTAAAGATATGCTATTTTGTGAGGTAAGAATGTTGTTGCTTGGTAGCTTTTAGTCTGCAGCTATCAACGTTCCATCCACACGAATGCTTTTGCATAATTTAAGCTGGTGTTAAAAAGAGAAACAACTATACTACTGCTGCTGCTGTTCAAGGTCCACTTTAGCAGCTGTACACAAAAAGGTTGAACCAGCTTTGTGCAGATCCATTGAAGTTGGCGCGTGAGTTACTGGGTCACAGTTTTGAACTAAGTCTGTATGAATCTGTATCTTAAACATGAGTGAAAATTGATAGTTCTCAGGAATCGGTAACATTGTGTCTAATATTATTACGTAGAACTATTAAAAATGAAGTGGGATATGGGAGCTATTAAGCAAAACTGTTGTATTCGGTAGGTAACTCTCATAGTAATTCCAGTCACTCGCAGTGATTCTGGATCTCTTTTTTTAAAAATAGGTATAGTAAAGTTTGATACCTTAGTTTAGAGGAAACAGAAGAAAAAAAGATGCTACCATGATAACAGATTAACATATCTCTTTTACACAGAATGGTAAATAAGTAGTAACAGTTAGGAAAATGAAATTTGTTTTAAATGGCGAAGGCTTTATTATCTCCAAGCAGAGTGTTGGTTAGTTCAGAACGCTTTGGTACTGTATGTGGTCTAGTACCACGTTTGCATCTAGGCAACCTCGTACACACATGCATCATCAGAACGTGCATTTCTGTTCTTCCAACAAGAACAGGTTTTTACATGCACGGGTGTACGGGGTCTGGCTGGGATGGAGTTAACTTTCCTCGTAGCTGCCCCTATGATGCTGTGCTTTGTATCTCTGAGTAAAACACACCAGTGTTTTAGCTACTGCTGAAAGTGATTGCACAGTGTCAAGACTTTCTGTTTCTCGCTTTGCCTCTCCAGAGCATAGGCTGTGGGTGAGCTTGAGGTTGGGAGGGGACACAGCCGCGACAGCTGACCTGAATTGACCAAAGGGGTGCTCCATGCCATACGGCGTCATGCTCCGAAGT
The DNA here is from genome assembly GCF_000710305.1 of Buceros rhinoceros silvestris. Taxonomy (NCBI): domain Eukaryota; kingdom Metazoa; phylum Chordata; class Aves; order Bucerotiformes; family Bucerotidae; genus Buceros; species Buceros rhinoceros. The sequence goes on from NW_010396137.1 coordinate 21,528, forward strand.
AAAAACTTGGGGCGTAGTCAGAGTAGCTGCTGCTGGGCATCTTGTGGGAGACAGCAAGTGATTGCCCTTGCATCACTTGTCTGCCTTTTTTCTTTCATTAAGTTATTAAACTGTCTTTATCTTGACTCACACGTTTTTCTCACTTTTGCCCTTCCTCTTCTCTCCCCTGTTCTGCCGCAGCGGGGAGGAGTGAGTGAGAGCACCTGGGTGGGTACTTAGTTGCCGGCCAGAGTCAGCCCGCCACTATGGATGACAAGTTACACATAGGAACTGAAATATAAAATACATGACTGATTCAATTTGAATGCCCAAAGTAGAAAAGTGTAGTTCTCTGAAAATGTTTTGTGCATGTGAGACTGAATCACCTGTAAGCTATTAAACAAATTAGATTAGTGCATTTTTCTTCAGTTAACAGATGAAATTCTGATTAGCATAGTGCATTTTTTTTTTGATGTCCAGACTAAATAATTTCAAGTTTTGAGGGAATACATAAAACCATCTAGAAGTTCATGGAGAAAAAATCATGCATATTATCTAGATCTAATGTTAAAATAAAAATATTAATATTTATTGCAAATTCATTAATAGTATAGTTCTACACAGCATTAAGCAGTGTAGTTTCTAATTAATGTTAATCCTGAAATTTTGTGTTTTGATAAAATCAAGGTAGCCTAGCAAAAGCATCTAAAAGCAAGATTTATCCCTTGCAGTTGGTCAAGAGGAAATATAACTTACAAAGAGGAGCAACTATTTAAATTTCAGCCTTACTGATGCTAGAGCAAAACCTTTATTTTTGTGTTTCTGTATTTTCGCTGTGCCATAGGTATTGGATTACAGAGTTCTGGGTTATGTTCAAAGTGGACTCTAAACTATCCACGACTATGGAGGAATTTCAAGCGCTGGTTAAAGCTCATGGTGAGGAGTTACACTGTCGTCTAATTGACACATCTCAAATGTGAGTGTGAAAGTCTATCAGTATGCTCAGAAAACAAACTTTTGCTCTGAGTTTCCTTTACTCGAATATGTTTATCCATTATAGCAGGATAATTTTAATAAATCATTTGTCATCTATCCTTAGGAGAGCTTATACATCATTATAGGTGAAATAAAATATATTAGGTAGAGGAACAGAATGCCTTTCAAGAATGGCTTAGGTTGAATTTAACTGCTTTGTAGACTTTGTGCTGATTCTTGATGCTAGATAAATTTTACTGTAGCCAGAGAACTTAGAAACCTTGCAGAATCTGAATAATTTTGAAAGTCAAATGAGAAAGGAAAATAACATTTTGATTTGTTAACAGATGAGTAAAGGTAAATGAGAACATACAGTTTATTACATTGTCAAATCTTGATACTATTTTATGTGATTTTAGTTGTACAATTACTTGTCCTGTCAAGAATAAATCCTACAGCTATACATCACGTAGCTCTTTCTCAGTAAGAGAATCATCCTTGTAATATAAGATAGTTGTGTGGAACTGTGTAACAGTGTCAGTTCCGTTTCGCATGGAAGTGCACAGGTAAAAGCAGTGCAAAATTTGGCATACATTTTATATCTGGTTGCGAAAGAGGATATTTAGTTTTTCAAATCCAATTATACTTCATTTCTCCATGGGCAAATAACATGGGGGACAGTTCACACTCGGAGGCTGGGCAAGGAAATCTGTAAGAATCATTAAATGGAGGAGCACTGGGTGGGTTCAGAGATGACAAAGTTACGGACAGCAGTTCTGGAAGTGCAATATACGATCTCATGCTGTTTGGTAGTAAAGTTGTATTGTATTTACACACCACATCAATATAATAAAGATAATGTCAATGTAATAACACTAATGTCATATAATCTCTGATGCGTAAAGGAGCTTGCTGTTTAGAAATTCAAACAATTTACTTTTTATTGCATTAAGACATGAAAACAATGTTACTTTGGTATTAAGGAGAGAAGAAAAGTTTGCCTTTCAGAAAATAACTCAGGGTAATCCTGTTTTACAATCTGTCTAAAAGAAATTCCAGGGATTGGTCCAGAAAGCTGACACAGCGTGTAAAGGCCAACACCAGTAAGAAACGGAAAGTCTCACTTCTTTTTGATCACCTTGAGCCAGAGGAGCTGTCAGACCACCTCACCTATCTTGAATTTAAGTCTTTCAGAAGAATATCAGTAAGTGATCTATTTATTTCTTTATTTATTTTAAACAAAGGTGGGAAGGACATAGAAAAGGTAGGAGAAGGGCAGTAGTACAAGATCAACCCCGCAGGGCAAGCTGTTGGACAAGCTGAGTCTGTGTCCAGACTCTCTTCGTTTTACTAGCGTTGAAGGTGGCCGGTGGTACTTACTCCGAATACATACACTTGTTGCAGTTGTTTGAGAGGGGGAGAGTGAAGCTTTTAAGCAACTGTGGAGGAGAGTCGGGGAGAGGTCAGCTGCAAAGAAGAGGAGTAAATAATTTGATCTTCTTCGAAATAATTTTTTTTGCTAGAAGAAGTAGTGTCATTGGGCACAGGAGCAAGCAACCTCCTTTGACTCAAACCTGTCATCAGGCTGAAATGGGATGAAGGAAACTTGGAGTGCTCTCCTGGAATGCTGACTTCTTCTGTCTGTAGGAAACTGTGCAGCACTCCTGTGCAGTGAGTGATGGACTGTCTACACAGATGGTGTCCACTGGACTATGCTTGCCATTTTTGATTGTACATAACAAAATAGGGATAAGAAAGTACTTGAGAAAATGCCGTTTTTATTGTAAGAGGGTGTTAAAAATATTTTGTTAGACAACCTTTCGAGTACACAGACGATGCTTAAGGATTTATCTCACTTATGTTTTCTTTCATTTCATGTTTTCTCAGCTATATTGGTAGCTGGTAAAATGCTAACTTTGCTATGCACCTTGGCTTCATTTGCACCCTTGTATGCTACAACATCACTTCTATTCAAACCTGATGCAGTTCACACGAGGAAAAGAAAAGTGAATGTTACAGGCCGAAATCTAAGGTGGTTGCAAAGTCAGTGTGATGACAGTGAAGGCAAAGTGTGCTTTTTGGGCTGTTTGTTTGGGTTATTAGTGGTTTTTTTTTTGAGACACTACAGTTTGAAGTTGAGGTCTTGCAAGGAAGGAGGCTCTCGAGGTTGTGGAAGGTTCCACAGTTGTGTGTTAGTGTCCTTTATTTGAGCTGAGAGTACCTGACTCTTCATACTTTGTGTTAAATTCAAAAAGCCATAGATCCAAAGTCATGCACAGATTGATGACTGTAGGCAGTAATACTATGCAAATCTTATGTAACTCTTAACATTTTCAAGATCTATACAGACATGAGGTAATTAGTGATTAATGAGTAAAACAAGTATGACTGTGGTCGGAGTGGCAGATGTGTCATAGAGTTCCAACTGTTACCTACTTGTGTACGTTTTGTATGCAGGGTCTCTGCATGTGTTTTTGTATAAATTCTGTTTTCTGAGACCTCAGATGAGAAAAAAATGAGTAATGAATAAATAGCTGTATTCAATAACTTTGTGGAATATGTTCACGATACACCAGGCCACAGAATCCCTCTGTTACTGTAACATGGCAGCATATATTGGGAGAAAGGCTGCAGTGACCTGCTGTGCTATCAGCCACTGGAATAACTGTTCATAGGTTCAGTCATTTGAAAGTCAGAAAGGTGTACTTGATCCCCTGAACACACACAGCAAAACCTCCCGTGGGATGCCAGGTATCCTGCAGCATAGAAGAATGCAGGGAGCGATGTTCACAGAGTGATGACTGCAGGTATGCCGGTGTTAGGAAACCGTTTCAATGGATGATTATAAAATACAGGGAGGCTGCGCTCTTTTGTAAGAATCTGGATTCTGCTTTCTTGTGGAGGCTCATGCTAGTCATTGCAACGGCAGACTTGCATTATTTAGGTACCTGGACTTCTTTACTGTACCTGCCACTGATGGTCCCTTATGGCTGTCCTCATTAATAAATTCTTGCACCAAAGTTATTTTGAAACTTTAGTATGTTAGATATAAATTTGTTCAGCATTTAAAAGTTACTTTCTGAAGGAAAGAGCTGCTGAGAACAAAATATAAACTCATCAAATTGATTCATAATTGTACTGAAACTGCTAAGAAGTCTGTAATTATGTAGTCAGATATTGAAAAATTATCTATCTGCATAGAGTAGTTGCTTAAATTTCTGGCTGGGATTCAAAATTCAAACATTAATTATAAGTACTGTGTAATCTCAGAGACAGCTCTACTTATTACTGTTAATACTTCTTCCGTTTTTTAATAAGAGGACAAATCCAGAGATGTCTGCTGTCATATCGCCTTTTCAAAGTGTTAAGAGTTCTTATTAAATGGATGTGAAAACGTTAAAAAGTAGAGACGAAGTGAGAGAGGGAGAGGAAGACACAAATAGCAGTCTGGCAATTTCTGACCTTTTCGTAAGGATCAATGCCATTCAGCACGTGTCTTAAGAAAGGCATGATGTGTCTACGACAGCTGTGAACGTTTTGGTAAGGTGTTAGTGGTCATAGTAAAGAATGGGTGTATAAATCCCATGTCACATTTTCTGATGATTCAAATTCTTGTGGCTTCTTGTTGCTGGATAAATTAAGGGAATCGATAAACAAATCATTGCTCCTTTTTCCATCTTAATGGGAAGAATCACTTAAATCTGTCACATACAAATGTCTTCTCACAGTTTTGGATGACTTTAGTCAAAGAAGAGAATCTCACAGGCTGTATTAAAAGCGTTACGGAATATGCAGCCCTCTTAATGGTCTTCTCTCAGTTTTATATTAATCTAATTGAACTTGCTTTTTGTATTACTGTAGTTTAATTCAGAAGTGTGCCCTAGCTACATAAACTGAAGGCTTGACTTCCTTAATTTATCGCTCAGTTCCTAGATTAGATTTTAAATTCGTTCTGACCTTCCCTGCAGAAGCCCGGATTCCATGAATCCGTGGCGCCACTGAGGCTGGGAGGAAAGCCCCGATTTTACTCATCCTAGAGTTTATAAGAGCCAGGGCTCCTAAGGGATACGTGATGCAAATGATGTGACACAAATTACGGCGAAAAGATGATTAGTTGAGGCCTTCTGCTTTGAACTAAGCAGAGCTTTGACAAAGGTGAGATTCTGGTCTAACGGATATTTAAGGTGTAAAATAGATCTTGTACATACCATCTGAAACCAGACCTGTATCTGCACACAGATCGTGATGTGTGTGAAACTGTGAAACTGTAGATGAGTTTTCATTGACACTTTTGTTGTTTCAGTTCTCAGATTATCAGAACTACATTGTGAATAGATGCGTGAAGGAGAATCCAACAATGGAAAGATCAATCGCGCTTTGCAATGGTATCTCTCAGTGGGTGCAGCTAATGGTTCTCAGCAGACCAACACCACAGCTTCGGGCTGAAGTGTTCATCAAATTCATTCATGTTGCACAGGTCAGTTAAATTGTGACGTTTGGTGTTTATTTTGTCTCTCTCTGATGCAGCCCGTTAGTTGCTCTTCCCACGCTGCTACTGTAGGATCAGCTAGTCTCCTGGTGCATACATACAGCGTGTGCATTTGTGTGTGCTGTGGTTCCGTACCAAGTGTTCAGATGTTACAGTGCCGTGGCACCATGAGTTTCTCATATCCATTCTGAAGAAATTGTTTTCACTGAAAAACTAGGCACTTTTGAATCAGCTGGTGAGATTCCAAGCTGTAAGTGCGTACCTTCCCAAAACACGAACCACTGTCATGCCTTTGGCCGTAATTAGAAGCATTTCTACCAGACAGGCCTTACTGGATAGAAGCAGGGCTATGGTCCTATTGCTGGTCTTTGCATACTAATTCAGCTGCAGTCATAGCCAAGATAATAGGCAGTGTTTCCTAGTTGTGGGAGGAGGGAGAAGTACTGAGGAAGTATTTTTGAAGACTTACTGTCTCTGCAGAATTAGTTTCTGACTTGATAACAGAAGAATAAGTATGTTATACCCAGTAAAATCACAACTCGTTACCAAAATGAATAAAGTGAGATGGATAGTGGCACGAAACTTGAAAACCTTTAGAGGAAGACAATAGAGGAAACATAGAATTTGGATGTGCATATTGAACGACTTGAACCTTTAAATGATAAATACTGATTTTTTTTTTTTTGTATGTCAACACAGAAGCTCCACCAGCTGCAGAATTTCAATACATTAATGGCAGTGATAGGAGGCCTCTGTCACAGTTCCATTTCCAGACTCAAGGAAACAAGCTCATGTGTTCCTCATGATGTTACAAAGGTTGGTATTCCTCCTCTAAGTTTAACAAATAAGATAACCTTTCACTTTTTTATCATCGCACACACAAAACCCAACTTTACTTTATTGAATAAAATGGAGAGAAAGGCAGACAAAAAGAAAAAGGAAGACTTCCTTTGGTTTTGTTGGGGTTTTGTTTGTCATTTCATCTCTACAACACCAGTTGCTGCTACACTTTCAACCCCACTTTTCTTAAAGATTTGTAGATCTTCTCTAAAGTTTCTCTTTTAATACTTAGATGTGACAAGCTTCATTTTCATTTATATGTAGTAGTACAGAACAGCACTCAAACATGGAAGCAGGGAACTGGATCCTAGAACATCTGAGGACAAAACTATTGTCATCCTTAGCAACACTGACCACCCTGGGTCTATGAAATGCTAGCAGAGCTCTGCACTTCCAGTTTTAAAGGATTAGTTTTGTTCATCTAATCTTTCCCT
>NW_010396137.1:28341-42829 GCF_000710305.1 Buceros rhinoceros silvestris
CAGATTTTATCTAGTTCAGACTTGAACAAACTTAGCTCTAATACACACACGTTACAGCACAGCAGAACGTTGGGAATCGGATGTAATTTCCAGCTAAACTCTTGTGACATACAGATGGGTATGTGCTTTTGCTGAGATTCCAGCTACTAAAACTGCGAAGGAAAGCATATTTTTTGTAGTAGTGAAATGACTTGAAGTCTTTTATGAAGTCATTCTTAACTAATATGCTTTATTATTTTATCTTGTTTGGGGCCTGATGCCTCATATAGGCATCTAACGAACCTGTTTTCATCGCAGCATGATCAGCTGGAGTGAACGGTGCATACCTCAAGTATAGACCAGAAGTATGGTCTCCCACTGATAACGGTTGCAGCTCTCAGGATCTATAAAATCAGTTAACTTATTTTAGAAGCATGTTGTTTTACAAATTTTGTCATTATGAGGAGTACAACCCATATGTGTCCACCATTTGAATAACTCTTTTTGCATCAAGAAATTGCGTACAAGTGCTAATAGAAAGTGGGTAAATAAAGGCTCGTGATTAGTGACTTGAGAACAGACTTTAAAGTTTAACTGTAATGAATGTTAAAGTTAGAAATCAAGGGGTTAGACAGGAATGTCCACAGGAACACATTGGTCCATTGATTTTATAAAGTTAAGAGTCAGCTTCTTAGTACAGTTTTAAACAAGAGAAATATTTAAACTGATAGTGAGTCATTTGGCCTTTACAACAAGTCAAAAATATTCTTCATTTCTTTGAAAAAGAAGTTTTCTTAGAAGCACAAACGTGCTGCCTTGAACTGTAGCAGGAGTTCTGGTCATGCTGTGATGAGACCATCAGAGCACAGCGTTTCCCTGCCAGGATTTTCCAATTCCAGCTAGTCCAGCTGGTGACCTGGAAGCCAGAGAAGCACATTCCACATTTTAAGGTGAAGTTAGTCGCTTTTAAGAAGCTTGAAGGGTTTGTGCTGTGCTTATGCAATAACTGCATACAAATCCCCTCGATTTGAGAGGATCCTGTTTCTTTTCACTGACTAAACAGGGAATGTAGGAAGAGCAGCGTTACAGACTAGGCTATAGGTTAACTATCTGTAAGTACTATTGTAAATAGTTAAGTTAGGTGAGGTGACCTAAAGTTTTTAAATCTGTTTCAAGAGTCACTGTGAATAAACCCCTTAACGATAACATGGGAAATTCTTGTGCTGTATGACCATGACAAAAACAGTGACCAGTCTTTATTTTTTTTGTTTTCTTTTTATTTTCAGGTGTTTAATGAAATGACAGAACTGCTTTCATCTTACAGAAATTATGATAGTTACCGACGTGCCTATAGTGAGTGCAGTAACTTTAAGATCCCAATCCTTGGGGTCCACCTGAAAGACTTGATATCGCTTTATGAGGGCATGCCAAACTACTTGGAGGACAAAAAAATCAATATATACAAACTATACTCTTTGTATAACCACATAAATGAGCTGATACAGCTCCAGGAAATGCCACTTCCTCTGGAGGCTAATATGGACCTTGTTCATTTGCTTACAGTAAGTCTGTTAAATGAGATAAATACCTATTTTTAAAATAATTTCATATACCTCTCAAACAACTAACTAGAGAATTTCATTAATTATAAATACATAATATTGTTAGATTATTTTTTCCTTAAAGAAATGTACAACAGTAGAAGAGGAGGAAAAGTTAATGATACAGATTTATCTGGCAGCAAGCAATGATCTGATTAGGGACTGACTTCTAGGCAAGTTCCTACTGGTACTAAAAAACCTGACATAAATGTTAGTCGTCGTGTTACCCTTTCAGTTATATCTAGTCAGTGCAGTGTTACTAAAAAAATTGATACTTCCTAGGATGTATGTCACAACAATAGGTGCATCTTCTCCCAGTAAGTTAAAGTAGAACATTTGATTAAACTGGTAAATCTGCCTTTCTTGTTTCTCAGACTTTTTTGGGCCGTAGCCAGTCCCTCAGCTCGGAAAGCCCTGTTTTAGCAAAGAGCTAATAGTTAAAAATGCTCATGTGGCTTGAGGATATTTGTTCTCTCTGGGAGCGCTCATGTGTGAAATGAAGCACATATGCCCAAGGACCTGAAATAGAGCTACTACAGTGGTGAATTTCTTCCTGCTAAGTCTTTTGAATGCTTTAGCTCCAATTATTTTACCTTCCTTTAAAAAAAAAGTTTTATAAAAATGGCTATCACAAATAAGTAGAACTTTGGCAATGATTTCATGCAACTGTATACTTCATTTCAAAGCACGAGCTTCTAATCTAATACTCCAGGGCACGTGTTTTCCTGTTTGTTCCCTGATTTTTCCAAGAATCTTTCGCCGCCTTCTGTTTCGTTAGTCATAGCTTTCCCATTAACAGGCAAATCAGTTTGAAGGGGTATTAGTAATTACATACATAATTCAGTAATTCATAGAAGTATCGTAACATTTGGACTTCTGGCTTTTGAGTGTCAGAAACTACTTTATGATTTCCCCCAAATCATTCGCTATTATGAACACAACAGTAATTCTTGCGGTTGTTCACAAGAAAGTTGCTGCGTATCTGCAGTTTAAGTAAGGTTATTTATTGGATGAAATGGTGTATTTTGGTTTCTTAGTTTATATACGTATGACTGCCGCAATCTTGACTCTCTGTAAGGAGTTTATATTTTCGCTGGCCTTGCTGTAGATTAAGGCTTGTACCACATTAACGTCTGGCTTTTCTATTCAGTCACGTCTAGTGTGAATATTATCATGGTAATATTCAAAAAGTATCATGTTCCCCGTTTTTTCAATCTTAACTTGAAATGTGTTTCCAGTCAATTAAATTACTTGCTATCCTGTATTCTACAGAGGACTCATGCAAAAGCAAAGGTGTAAATTTGATCTTTTTTCTCAAATTCCTTTATTTACCCAGGTGTATTGTTTCTTGCTTTACGTAACTGCTGTTGACAGCTAAAGGTTCTCACTAGGTATATGCAAGTCCATATTTTATCCTCAGCGTATACATCTTATTTCAATGTTGTGCGAGCTGGGTTGGATAAGTACCACACGTTTAAACAAGAGTTTTCTGCGAATTTGAGTTGATGGTCAGTTTCATTGGAACGGTGCTTTTGAGCGTAGTTGCACAACATACACTTGAATATTATGGAAGTAACAGGTTTTTTCAGGGTACTTATTAACTGGTGCTAAGTCTGCCTGCAGTCAGTTGCTGTGCTCACGACTGCAGTTGTGTAACGTTACAGATTTCCAGATAATGGCCATAACAGTCTGGAATTTAGAAATGTGCCTGTTTCAGATCACTGTTAACACCTGTGCAGCTCAAGTGCAATTTTTTTCCTAGATGGAACCTAAATTAAAAATTAAGCCACCAAAAAATACTAATGAATGCTAGGAACAAATTTGTCTAGTAGTAGTGAGTGTTCTGGAATTGAACTGATGTTGTGCTTGTTTTCAGCTGTCCCTTGATCTTTACTACACAGAAGATGAAATTTATGAGCTTTCATATGCACGAGAGCCGCGAAGTCACCGAGCTGCTGTAAGGGCCTTTACAGATTCTTAACAACAACAAAAAAATTAAGAGTAACATAACTTTTATCCATTGCATTTATTTTATTTTGCCTTTTGTTTTTCGTTAAATTCAAAACATTTTAGCTTTATAGACTAAGCAGAATCTGTTTAAGCATAAATTGTTTGGTTGATGATGAAGCCTAAGCTAGAATATAGTGGGAGCGCTGACACCATATTGGGTTTATGATATGATCAGAAACACAAATGAAATGACTTGTCTAGAGACATGACCTCAGGCTCAATCTTGGCAATTGATGCTGATTCTTTTGAACAAAGAATTCTTATGTAATTAAAATTATGAAACCATGAGTGTTATGTTGTAGTTTTGTTCCTGTTTTATAAATATGAAGAAGACTGAGTTTACAGGGCTGTCAGTGAACTGTGACAATTTAAGGAACGACCGCTGTTTCGGACAGTCCAGGGAAGGGCTTCCTCTGAAGTACTTACCAAAAGTATGGTGTTGGGTCCAACAGGCCGTTTCTGCAGTCCTGTGTAACACAGCCCATTGTCACCAATGAAAGAGGTGTAATACTGAAAAATTTTCCATACGGTACTAAAGTTCCATTCAATTTATTCTAGCCTTTGACACCTTCCAGACCACCAGTAGTTGCAGACTGGGCGTCGGGAGTAGCCCCAAAACCTGATCCAAAAACCATCAGCAAACACGTTCAGAGGATGGTGGATGTGAGTATGGTTGGCCCATTAACTTACATACCAGTCGAGCCTTAATCTCTAGGTACGAGGAGATGCAAAGAAGGGAGAAAGCACTGGGCACGTCCAAAGCTGTGCTGACTCTGGAAGCACTGCTCCTGTCCTCACCAATCGGTATTTCTGCCTAGCGGTAAATGGCAACAGCAGCCCGTGAGGCACGGAAGGAAATTCCTTAAATTGCTGGAAAGCCAGCAGGGGAAGTCCATGCTGGTTTGAGTACTTCCAGAGTCATTTCTCCAAGGAGCCAGGGAGTCCACTTCTACCAGGAACTCCCAACCTCGAGGTACTGGTGCAGTCTGAACATGAGCCGTTCAAAGGCTGCGTTACCAGCAGCCACTGCTTGTGCTCGCTCTTTGTTTAGGTCACCTATTTTACTGGAAACCATCAAGCCAGCTCAGGTGATTGATTCCAAAGCTGATGCAGAGAGAGAGATAAAGGGTTTGTCTTCGCATGCCTGCTTCATCTCTTTTCCTTCTAAACATTTGTAATATTGCTCGGTATCCTTTGATACAGGCTGGTTTGGAAGATATTTTTATATTTGGCCTAGATGTGGTCCTTGCCTTAAGGCCAGAGACAAACCGTAATGTTGTTCCACAAGTGAAAATAGGTGTCTGCATGACAATTCTGTCATATAACCACCTTGCACTTGTCACACTGTCCTGATGAAATAAGTTAGGCAGCTCACTGATTTGGCTACAGGGATCAGCACTGAGAACACTGTGGGAGCATTAGTACGAGTTGTTTATGTAGACCTGGATGTTAAAAACGACGCAGGGGGCTTAGACACAAACCAGCCACACGAACCAATATGGTATCAACTGGTGTCCGATTTATTCCCAGATAGCTCTATTTTTATACCATAGCTAATTCTGTAGTAAACACCATTACATCGTATCTAAACATTATGATTCGTCGCTGGTTAAAAAAGTTAATTCATTAGTAATCGGTTACATCATTTTTAGGCAGTACGATTCGTTACTTGTCATTAATTATGCATTAGGTTAACGAAAAGCCCCCCCCCCTTAATTACCTCACTTAGAAAACTTGTTCAAAGCACTTTGCACGAAATTAATAAGTCATTTGACCTTGGCTCAGAATTCTCACTTCTCAGCAGTTTTTTAAACAAAGATCCTTGCTAATTAAAGTTTTGATAGCTGAGCTGCAGAGCTCCGATAAGTAATTTCAAACAAAGAACTTTGTAAAACTGCACTTTTGCTACCTGAGAGCCGAGGTTCTGTTAGCTACTAAAGCAGACTTTTAAAAGCAGACTTTAAGCGAACTTTAGAATTATAGTTTTGCTAACTCAAAATAAGATTCTGGATTGCCCAGACTATGCCCATTTTCTTGAAGAAATCCCACACCTGGACATAACAATCTTAAAGCGAAACTGAAGGAGAGCTGTTGTGGTGTAGCGAAGCACTTAGTCCAGCCTGCACTGAGTTACCTGCATTTTGTTACAAATCAAGAAATCATAAAGCTTCTTCAAGTAAAAAAATCAATTAGACTGTTAGATACTGGGAGAAAGTGGCAGCGGAAGTCCATATGTATTGTGGAGACTTTCAAAAAGGGTAGTTCAGCCTATCATCAGTATAAACTATTCTACTATTATCTTGCACAGTCTGTCTTCAAAAATTATGACCATGATCAGGATGGATACATTTCCCAGGAAGATTTTGAGAAGATAGCCGCCAGTTTTCCATTCTCATTTTGTGTAATGGCTAAGGACTGGTGAGTACCTAGTTCTGCTCATCAACTTTGTCGCATCTGTTTTGGGAGGGGGTTTGGGCGTTTTGTGTTTAAATTTTATTTCTATCATTAGGGTGGAAAAATCATTCTCTTCATCTGCAAACAGAAGTGCAAATGTAACTGACAAAATCTTCTAAATGTTGTGAATGAAATCTTCCTGAGCTTACAGCAGTGGTAACTAGGCTGATGTAGGAGGAAGAACAGATAAGAGAAAAAGAAATATTTTTTTCATGATATTCAGTATGTACTACCGTAGAACTTCCCTAAGATGAGCCTGTCCCTTAAAAATAGAGAAATGGCAAATGTATATTTTGGGCAAATTAAGAACTTTCTTAACATAATAAAGCATGGAAAAAAATACAATAGTGATTGTTCAGAGGTGTTCTGTGAAGTAGAATCATGAAATGCTTTGGGTTGAAAGGGACCTTCAAAGCTCATCTAGTCCAACCCCCCTGCAGTGAGCAGGAACATCTGCCACTACATCAGGTTGCCCACAGCTCTGTCCAACCTGACGCTGAATGTTTCCAGGGATGAGGCATCTACCAGCGCTCTGGGCAACCTGTGCCAGTGTTTCACCACCCTCATTGGAAATAATTTCTTTCTTATATCTAGTCTGAATCTCCACTCTTTTAGGTTAAACCCATCACCCCTTGTCCTGATGGAACAGGCCCTGCTGAAAAGACTGTCCCCATCTTTCTTATGGGCTCCCTTTAAGTACTGGAAGGCCTCAATAAGACCTGCCTGGAGCCTTGTCTTCTCCAGGCTGAACAAGCCCAACTCTCTCAGAGCAGAAGTGTGTCACCCCCTGATCATTTTTGTGGCCCTTGTCTGGACCCACTCCAACAGGTCCACATCCTCCTTGTGCTCAGTAGTTTTGAGTTTGTCACATATGCTGATCTTTTGTTTATTGTACAGGCTGCATTTTAAAAGGGTAGATAAACTTCTGTAGCTTTGGGAGCAGCTGACAAGATCGCTGTAGGTTTTGGCCCGTGAAGCTATTGCCGTTATAAATTGTGAAGAAAGATGTGTTTATTTCTCGTTATGCTTTTAAGAAAATGTAAGTCTCACAAACAACTTTTTTTGTTTATTTTCAGGGAAGGTCTGATTAGCAGGGATGAAATAACAGCTTACTTTATGAGGGCTAGCTCCATCTATTCCAAATTAGGACTTGGCTTTGCTCACAACTTCCAAGAGACCACTTACTTAAGGCCTACTTTCTGCGACAACTGCGCTGGATTCGTAAGCTTACCGTTCAGTAAATTGTGTTAGCGTTGTTTGGAGTAATGCCTTTTCTATCTCATGGTCACCGTGTGTCACATACAGAAATGGATCTGTGTAAAACACCAGTGAACTATAAGAACCAGGCTTCTCTCTGGGTAGCTGTTTAAGGTACCCCTTACACCCCGCTTCACTATTACCTAGTACTACTATCTGTAAACTAAACATGGCTCCTACCTTGTGGTGTTCGGTTGTGTCACCCAACACGGTCTAAGGCAAGACTTGCAAATCCAGAGCTTCCACTGCACGGGCCTCTTAGATAGAACTCATGTCCTGGTTCAGGTGTGACGTTACCCTGCCTATGGCACAGGAAGATACAGTAAAACTGACTGTCCTACAGATCGGCTGGGACCAAACAAGGGTGCTGAGAGATATTCTCCATCTGCTCCAGCTCCACAGCTTCTCTGAGGGCTGTCAGATCTGCGGATGTATTCGTTAGAGACTAGCTCAAGGTATCTTGTTTGCGATTGAGGAGCACACATAAAACGCTCTGTTTATTTCATGCTGAAGAGGTAAATAGTTCATATTGTGACCTTACCATTAAAAGGGTAGAAAACCAAAATATTCTGCAGGTGTTCAGATCTTGGGGATGAGCGGAGCTTTTAGCAGCTGTTTAGATCCGGAGGTATCAGCTGTGCAGAGAAGTATGTTAATACAGTCTTTCTGTTTGTTTGATTTTCAGCTGTGGGGAGTCATTAAACAAGGATACCGATGCAAAGGTAAGACACCTCATGCTCCATTAATTTTAAACTGTAACTGACCTCTCAGGGAGCAGAAGACTGCTTCAAGAATAGTGCGACAGATGGGTGGTCCAGAAGAAACGCAAAGACGCAAGAACTCATAACTGATAGCAAATCATCCCCGAGTCCCGAGGGAACAGACCCTTCTGTCCCCGTGGCCCAAAACACCAGCATGCTATGTACACCGTGTGGCACGTTCACGTGGGTTTTGAAGAGTTTTCTTCCTCATAGAGGTGTTAGCTTTCGCTGCAACTCCTGCAGTCAGAACCCTGTTGCAGCTGGATGTTGCCATTTGGTATTTTCACGACTAGGAGGAGTTTTGGATGTATATAGCAAAGGGATGCTGTTGGGCTGTTTACCTGTGTGCTATCACAGCTGAAACACGCAGAGAACACCAGAGCAGCTTTCTTGCTTCATGGGGAGGCTTAGTGTGAGAGCTGAGCTTAGGTGCTACAAGAGGGACACTGAATCATGTGAACTTTGTGGTGTTTACAGACTGTGGAATGAACTGTCACAAGCAGTGCAAAGACCTGGTTGTGATAGAGTGCAAGAGAAGACCCAAAACTTCGGTTACAGACAGCAGCCCAACGTCGGCTCTTGCTTCAAGCCTCTGCCCAGTAGGAGTCAAAGAGCAATTCCATGGTGAGAAAAGATGATGTTACAATATCAAAAGATCTGGATAATCTTTCCTTTGCTCCTTTTTCTTTTCTGTTGTACAGCTTCGTTTTATTTTGGTAGTTAACGGTGGTGTTTTATCAACACATAAACTAGAAGCAGGTGTCAGTGAGGCTGAACACCAACGCAGTATTTGTCTGCGTAAGGACCTACTCCATTTCTGGGAGATCTCTTGTCACACTACACAATGTGCGGTGCACAAATTCCACAACAACTGAGTAAATCTTCTGCCAGGCTCTCATGAGAACTAGATGCTTCTAACCATATTTATGTTTCTGAGACAGGGCAAAGCGTTGTTCCATGAAACATAACAGTGAGAAATTTCCAGTGACACCTATTTTGGAGCACAATGAAAGTTCAATCGCTAAAGAATAAATGTTGTTTTATTTATTAAAATAATGTTTAAATACTGTTTCTCCTTTTCTGGGCTAAGATCTTGACTCAATTTACCATGTGTATTGCACAGGACAAGAAGAAGGACTGTTCATGTTTGCTAATGGAGAAGTAGTGGAGCATAGTGAAGACAGCAAGGACCGAACCATTATGCTCATGGGTTCCTCAGCTCAGAAAATCTCTGTGAGACTGAAACCAGCTGTGGTTCACAAAGGTACACAGACTGATGCCCTGCTGCTGGCTGGTGATGTATCTCACAGGCAGACAGAGAAGAAAGAGCACAGGATTCCAGAACATCCCTATCTCCAGGCTGCTCCTCCATCCCCATGTCCGAGCCCATTTCTAGGCCGCAGGAAGGCGTATGTTAAATGGGAAAACAAGGACTCCAGCCAGAAAACGAAGGAGGAGCATCACAGCTGTAAACTCTCATACCAGGCACTTGAGCAGGTACACACACGATGAAACAAATTCTGTTTTACACAACAGTACCATGAAGCGGTCGGAGGGTGTGGGGGAGCGGCTGGGTGGGAAGGTGTCACCGTGCTCATGTGTTATTAATTGCCAGAATAATCCATCAGTGGCATCATTAGATTTAATCCTCATTAAATTCTTAGCACTTTAACTCCGGCAATGCTGCACTTCAAGCATTCGTTTTAGTACTAGTATAGGGCTTAGGGAATAAATTTTGAAGCCCTCATTACGATTACACTGATCCCTGTCAGTCTCTAAAGTGACAGGCAAGACTGTGAACAAATCCAGTCACTTAGGACAGGATGTTACTGCACCGAGCAAGTAACATACTCCTGAATTTCTTCCTGCTTTTGATGACCTCTGCTCCTCCGAGTGACAGAATATACAGGGCGGTGAGCTCTGCTTTTGTTCAACTGACAGTGAATCCTTTTTTATTTTTTTTGATAACTTTAAGTCACCAAGAGTGAACAGACATGGTGCCTCTTGCTAGATTTCACCTGCGTCAGCCCCGCTGCGGCTCACCTTCACACTACAAGTCTTCTGACAAAGTAGCTGTTCATAAGTCTGTGTCCCTCAGATTTGGCCCAAATTCAGGTTTGTAGAAACACCACCTTTCCACAGTATCAACAGTGCGACTGATGGCTGGATCCAGATGTGACTATGAGGAGCGAAGGTGGACTTATTTGCATACTTCACTCACTGTTGCTGTTCTGAGATGGACCAATGTGCAAACAGTCCAGCCACAGAACCACAGCCTGATCTGTGAATGATCCGCGTAACTTTCACAGTATCCTCTGCTGTGGTAAAGTGAGCTCATCTTGTATGAAAGATGACTGGTTTACTAAGACAGACGTTGAGACTAATAATTAGCAAGAACCTTCCAGCGCTGAGCGCTTCTCTTTTGGTAAACAGCATGTTCAATGTAGACAAGGCTGTGAAGTGCGGATGTACTTGTAAGAACTGGTTCTTTAAAATGTGAGTCCCACAGCGTGCACTTGTCCTTGTCCCTCGGCAGATCCTGACCTCAATTACTCAACAGCAGCTGCTTTTATAAATTAACAATGTATAAAATTGTACAATGATGTACAATTCGATTACCGTACATCGGTTTCTGCTTGAGCAGAGCAGTAGAGTGTGAGCTGTGTTCTTGTTTCCCCTACATGACTGCTGTTAGGACAGGAGCAGCACGGGCTAGGGACCGACTGTCCCCTACCAGCTGCTGGAAGGTTTTAAGGGTATACACGAAGGACAGGCCAGTGACTATGGAAAGGTTCAAATACGTTACTGGTTCTGTTCCACTGGTAAGAGCTACACCAACCACGTTTATGCCTATCAACCTAAACACAACCAGACAGTCCTGAAACAAATTCAAAATAAAATGCCCTTCTCTTTGTTTTTTGTTTAGGAAAGAAATATTCTAAAGGCAGACAATGAAGGTTTAAAGATCCAACTGGAACAGGCAAATAAAACAATTCAATCTCTCACAATCCAGAGAAGAAACCACGTAGTCGACAACCTACACCACAGAGACTGCTCCTAGCAAACAGGAGAGGAGATCTCCTGTGGAGAACTGGAGGAGGGGTTGTGATGAAGCTGCTTTACCAAGAGAACTGGAGAGAGTCTGAAGGATGTGAACAGAAATACTCGCTTTACTCAACCCATTTCCGTATTGAACATGCACTCCCAGATGTATCGATCCATCCGTTTGACTTCGAAAGGTAGTTCAGCATTATCTGTGCAATGAAGACAGTGTCTTCTGGGTTGGCTTTTAAGGGGAGTGACGTTGTTGCTGAAGTTTCTGTTCATACTGAAGAGCGCGTGGATTCCCCAGTGACTTGGCTGCCAGCAGCACACCTTACTCTACAAGTGTTCTGACAAAGTAGCTATTCGTAAGACTCTGTCACCTCGAATTTGGCCCAAAGTCAGGTTTGTAGAAACGAATGTTTGATAAAGCTGAGTATTTAAGTAAAACTCTAGAAATATTCCATTAAGAGAAACAGTTCCTTCTCGTTCTGGCCAAAACCAATTAAAATCGTGAAGTGAACTGTCTCCTCTATTTCTCAAGATTAACAAGAATATTAAAGTAAGTGGTTAAGCTAATGATATTTGATTATTTGATTCTCAGACTCTAAGATAAACTGACAATTTTTTAAACCTCTTTCAGAGCTTCAGAAGTCCCGCTGCTCAAACGCATACCTTGGTTAAGGTAAAACAAGTGAGACCACAGAGAGTTTACACTGAATACTGCTTCCATTGTTGCATTCCATGCCCCAGGCTGGAACCCTTTGCCCTTATTTGGCTTAAGGGATGACCTGTTGTCCACATGTGGCAGATACGGGACAGGGCTGATGGTTTTTCTCTCATGTCACAGTGGACACCCTTGTTGAGCAGAACCTCAGGGGCCATATTACGAGGGAAATTGTACAGTAATCCCAGTGCAGCAGTTTCTGCATTCCAGAACTCCTACATCGTCAGGTTCTATCCAAGGTTTCTCCATTTCCTGTCTCCTTGATTTCACATGCACTTTAGTTAAAGACTCCAGATGAGTGTGCTCTTACGTGTGTAAATTTTGTACAGTAAAAGGTGCTAGGGAGTTAACTTACTTTTCTTAAAGCTACTAAGTGTATATATTAAGAGATGACAAAACAGTCTTTCAGGTTACTGATAAACCCATTTGTCAGAAAAGCCGCTTTTAAAGTTGCATTTGGATAACAAGAGAATCTCTACACTATACAGTTGTACAAAATTTGCTTGCATTTATCAAACAAGGATTTGTCTTCACACATTTAAATATATCAAAGTCATAAGTTTCTGACGTTTATCTACAAAGGCCACTTAATGCTACTCAAAGTGGATTAAAGGCCATTTATAGCCTCAAATAGCCTGAAAGCGCATGTGCTTTGTGTTCAGTGGTATAAATGTACATTCCATCCACAATCTACAGTCGTTACCACGTATATGAATGCTTTAGTGATAAAAAAAGTCCATTTGAAACTGCTTGCCCGTTTAGTAATTTTAAATTCTTGTTCTGAACGTGGCTTGTGCTTGCATCTCCATGTACAAGTAAAAACAAATGGAGGGAAACGGGAGCAGTAGCAGATTTTCTGTTACCTTACTGTAAATAATTGAAATGCATAGGACAGAAACCAGCAGTTGAGAAGTGTTCAGCTTTTCTTCCTCATACACTAAATCTGAATTATTAGCAATTAACATGGAATTGCACTTTGATGAATAAAGCGATTGGAATGGCTTTTGGGTCATGTCTGCAAACTTGCTTTGCCCGTTTTCTGTAAGCTGCCCGATTTTCCCTTTCTCCACGGAACTACAGCGAGGCACATGTCTGATAGGCATTCAGCACATAAAGTCTGTTTCTGTGACAATTAAAATAAACAAGATAAAAGTTTAATACGTTTTCATGGATTTTGAAAATACTCCCAAAGAGCAGGACAAGATTTCTGAGTCTTAACTGCAGCGAAGGCGACTGCTGGCTTATGGTCTGAACTGTAGATTCTAACAGAACCTGTTTGCAGGCATGGGGCAGGAGATCATGAACAAACTCTTACTTAAAAAGAAAATTCCGTAAGGGCAGCAGCTGGCCCAAAGGCTACCGTGTTACCACGTCAGAACTGAGCTATGACCGTACCTTTGTACAGTCTGAGTTGCTAACTCAATGTTTTCCCGTGTTGCCGTCTTGCTCCTACAAGCAGTCTGCAGGAAGGGAGCTGTTTGCAGAGGTGTCTTTCTTAGACAATATGAGTATGTGGTGCTTCATAGCTGCTGAAAACTTCCTGCTTCAAAGAAGTCAGTTGATACCAGGAGAACTTCAGAGCTCTCAAAGCACCTCCAGGTTCTCTGCCTGCCCAGAGCCCCTTACAGTTTTGTTTGGGTGGGTTTTTTTTGATGGTGTAGTCCCTTTCTTCAGGACTTGCTTTTTGCTGCATGAAAGACTAACAAAAGCAGAAAGTGACTACAGGCATACTGCTAAAACTGACAAACCTACTGACCAAAAATCACTCACATCTTCCAGCTGCTTCATGCTAGGAAAAAAAAATACCATTAAATGCCAAGTGCTGTTTAAAAGTCATGTCAGCAGACCCCGATACTGAAACGTACGTGGTCCTGGCTAATGTAAGTGAAAAGACTCACCTTTATTGCTTCTCCAGGCTCAGCTGTGTTTCCTGCAACACAGGAAGAAAAAACACATTCCTCTGCCGCTGTTTATATTTTAAGTGTGAATTCTGGTTGTTTAAAGATAGAACTAAACAGATTAATACCACAATTAATAAAGCAGGGCGATATTCGGATCAAACACAATTGCCTTTAAAGTGGCGTACGCATGGTTTTGGAAATACGGTTTTGTTACAGTACCAATCTGTTTTGTCCAACTGCTGTCTACGGCAACCTGAGAAAAATTTTGGTTTAATGCTGTTTGAGAAGACTGAACAAGTGTACAGACTGTAAAGATTTTATATAAATTGTAAGATTTTTGGTTTAATATTTATAATAGAAAAAAACCATTAAAATTGCACTTCATTCCTCTGAGTTTGTATCTCCAAGAAACGTTAACAACCTGTATTCATCCTCCTTGACCCTGTCATCTGAGATGCTTCTGCAGGATTAACCAAGGACCAGAGTCACTAGTCCAGCTTTGCCTTCTGTGAGCCTCGAAACGGCACCGGAGAAAACAGAGGAACCGCAGTACGGACACATTCTTCTTTCGGTACTTACGTGGTTGACACGGTACAGCCCCTGTTTAGCTCCTCACTAGGCCAAGCGCTACAAAGCACAACCGCTCACTGTCGTTCGTGCTACTCCTGAAGGGATTTCACAGTGCAACAGCCAAGTCGCAACGAGGCTGCTGTAGCGGCAGGCCGTGCCGGCGGGGGTGCCGGCGACACGCGGCAG
>NW_010396137.1:42897-43875 GCF_000710305.1 Buceros rhinoceros silvestris
GCCAGTGCTGGCCGTTACGCAGGCAGCACGGCAGCACCTGAAAGACTCGCTGCTCTTTACCTTGCAGTAAACTTCAGAACTCCTTACCTCAAATGTGTTTGTGTAGGGGGAAGTGAATGTTCCTTCGGTGACCTTCAATCACCCCAGGGAGGGAAGAAGAGGAGTGCAGGCTACCTCCTGGCACAACTCCTCTCTGTGGGTGCATTGTTCATTATCATAAAAGATAAGCTCCATCGCCGCTGTCCACCAGCAGCAGTTCTCCCTTACAATAAACACCGGAGGAACCTGCGACAGCGGATCCAAATCACACTACACAAGCGATGCGAGTAACTTCAAACACAGTGCTTTATTCCTCAGGGTCTACAGCTGGTAACAGAAGTGTCTCTCTTAAATCCTGACAATAATCCAAACCTCAACCTGTTTTTCAGTCTGTGATCAAATAAAACGGTATTCAGGTAGGTATTCACCAAGTGTGAAGAAACACAAACCTGCTCACAAACATGTATATGAAAATCTTTTACTTACAACAGAATTTTTGAAAATACTTTTTTTCAAGACATACAAAATTTAAGAGGTTTAAATCAACTATTTTCACGGTATTATTGCATTTTTCGATAACTTAAAAGTGTACATTCTGACAGCAGAGGACAGAAGAGGCTACCTCTACAAAACATGGTGGTGCTTACTTTAGTTTTCAACTTCTGGCTTCCAAATAATTTTGGAATTATGGAAGAAAAATGGAAACAGCCAGATTAACAAACAAAATCTCCAACCAACGTGTGTAAATTTCCAGCTTTTACATGGTCTACATAAATATAACTGAAATAGTTTAACTGTTAGAATTACATGTGGGCCCACTGCTGGGTCACTTGACGGTTTATGTCATTCAGAACAGCCCTGACCCGCTACCAACAGGATAAACTGCGGAGTGTAAGAGCGCCAAGGCACAACCACAGTTACAGCAGGTCATCTGAACCG
>NW_010396137.1:43983-46289 GCF_000710305.1 Buceros rhinoceros silvestris
GAACCGCTGCCGCTTCACATCCTAAGACTGACAAAAATCTCCAAGCAGAGATAAGCCACCTGATTTCCCCAGTGTGTTTCCCTGGTGAAGCTAAATGCTTGGCTGCTGTTCGGAAATTATTTGTAGCAAAAAGGAACACTGGGATGAGCAAACAATGTTATATTAAGGCTTTGGTTGTCAAAAACTCCTCTTTGATTCCTTTGCCAACGCTTCACCTCCGCGGCCAGCAGCCTCGCATGTTATGTTGTCCGTCTGTGAGCTGTTCCAGAGCATTATGCAAAAACCAAGCTCAAAAGCCAGAAAATCAGTACTACGCTCCCAGGTGACCCCCTAAGGGTCGCTCCATGACTGCAGAGGCTGACAATGACCTAGGCTGGACAGGAGCGCAGAAAAGAGCTCGCAAAGGAATTGTATCACCAGCAGCTGGGTGAAGTGAAGCCTTTATTTCACATCCAGGCTCATACGTTAGAGCAAGGAAAACTCCTGCCCGCACCCGCTGGGACCCTAAGGTGTGGGTAAGGCTAAGGCTGTACTATCACGTCACAAGCAGCATTCTCCAGCAGACTATGGTCAGAGAGGAAATGCCAGGGGAGAAGCTTCTCAAGTTTACTTGGATTAAAATTTCAAGCGAAAAGCTTGGTGGCAGCTCATTAACAGAATCTGACAGGTAAAGCTGCCTGTGGAACGATGATGTTCCTGAAGATAAAGTAACATCTTTAAAGTGTGCCAAATATGGACACCGATAGGAAATCTGCGCAGAAAGAATTCCTAACTAACTGTGAAACGTAAAACCAAGATCAAACCCTAAAGTTCCACCCGCAGTTAAGCCTACAGCTACGGACTCCGTTAGTTAGTTAGCTACACACTCAAGTCAAGGTTTCTGTGCCGTGCCTTCAACAGACACCCCCGGTTTATCAGATCCCTTCCCAAATCAAGCTGTAGTAACCTGACTCTGATAAAGACTGTCCTGAGTATTTGGGCACCAGCCCCCTGTTCCAGCTTTGTACTCAGCGGTGGCCTCACAGAAGGGGAGGAGATCTAAAAGACATTGGAAAACAGAAACTCTTCTGTACCTGACAGCTCTAAATTTAATTCCTTAGTCTGCACGTATTTACAGCCATAACTGTATGAAAGCAAGTCCTCCTCCTAGAGTACACGGGCAGTGAAGAAGGCACCTGTACCACGTCAGGACAGAGTTTCTTTTAGGATATCAGACAACCTGGTTGGCAGGTTATGAGAGAGCGAGGTCACTGCTGTATGGGATGTCTTTTAGCTGGAAGTTGGGTATTCCCAAACACAGAGCAGGTGGGGGAGAAAAATATAAACGGGGAAAGAAAAAAAAAAATCCTATGTTGCCTCTCAACAAGCTTGGCTTATTCAACCTTTGTATCTTCAGGCTGATTCAGAAGGAATATATAAATGAATCTTTACCAGACACAATGGCTGCAGAAGTTTCCTGCTCAACCTGATCTTAAAATATTTTTGAGAAATACCAATAACATGGAAAATAGGTAAAATGAAAACAGACACTATGACAACTTAACTTACCTTGATTTTGAGTTTACAGTACATGCTCTGACCTTCAAATAGTCTCCAATATATTTATGAATACAAAAACCAACCTGATTTTACTGGTTTCTGTATGGTATTAACTCAGAAGGTTACTTTTATGTGAACTTCTGGAAGAATAAGAAACCTGACTAAATAATTTTGACCAAAGCCATAAGGATTTTAACATTTGACATTAAATTTTGTTTACACGTCCTACATGAAAACTAGATGAAGAGAAAAAGTCTGAAAGCAGCATTTTAGAGCCTTTGAAAAGTGTTTCCACCCAGTTCTTTGGCCTATTTTGTTTTTCTTACACAGCATTTTGGACCAGGGGAGTAGATATGCAACATGCAATAATTAGAGAGGCCTGAACATTAAATAATGTATTTGTTGTTTGTTTAGAAAGGGTTTTATTCAGCTTCCCAAGGCTTATTTTAAATAAAATGACATATTAAAAAAACACCATATGAGCAGTACGAAAACAAGGACTTAAGTCATCACATTTTAGTATAAAAGAAGTTCAGAGAGTTCAATGACAACGTCAGTTGGTCTAATGCACAAATCATGTGGTCGTACTTAATTCTAACCTAAACCCAAATTAACATACCTAAATTCCTGATACCAGTAAACACCACCACTATGTTTTGCCAGTTACTCTGTTAATATTTACAGCAGTTTAGTATCGTCGGTATCCTCCCCCTCCTCTTCCACCATATGGATCACCATAGCCTCCCCTGCCCCCATAACCTCCCCTG
>NW_010396138.1:0-16043 GCF_000710305.1 Buceros rhinoceros silvestris
AAATGTATGATATTTTTAAATATATTACTATAAACTATAGGCATAAAATCTGCAGTATTCTGACAAAAGAGTTCTGGCAGAATGCAAGCTACGTTTGTGGGAGTTTTTCCTCTCTGTGTTTGGTTTAGCGAGATTATTAAATTATGATAATTAACAAATGCATGTAGAGTAAAATCTGTTGGGACAGGCTGAGGGACAAAATTAGTGTGTCTGTAATATCCATGAAATTCTCAGTGCACTTTTGTGGGTAAGGGTTAGGCAGTTTGAAAGTGTGCAGGTTATATGCTGTACAGACATAGGTTATCTCCAGTAAGATTATGAAAGGTTAAAAGTTAAAAAGGAAATCCCTCACTTTTGTTCCAGGTGAAAAGTTAGAAGACGGGAGAGAGTCGAAAGAGCGAGTTGTGAAACCATTCAGAATAAGAGTCTAAGTCATAAGGCTCTGCAAGACATTGTGGCAGGGGAGTTAAGGAGCGTCAAGATTTTTTGTTTAAGTAAAGAGATAATGTTAATAAAATATACATAATAAGCTAATGTGGAGTGGTTTCAGTACTCTGATTTTTCCTCAGGCCAGAGTGGAATTTGTCAAAGAGACTAAATTGAGACAGATGAGAAAGCAACTGGTAATACACAGATCATTCAAGCAGACTTGAAAGGGAAATGAAAGGAGAATTTTACATTAAAAGCCTGAAAATAAAACATGAACTCTGATATTTGCTCTCAGAAGGATTTAGAGTAGTTTTCTTTAAGTCTAGGGTAATGATGGCAGATTTTAGCACTAATACTATACAAATTGGATGAAATTAATGTCTAATTAAAGTGACCAAAAAAGAACCACAAGTTAAAAATACTTGTTGCCTTGATAGCATCTGCAAAATAAAAAAAAAAAAAATAAAAAAAAAAAGGACAAGTGATACATTGGATGAAATTAATGTCTAATTAAAGTGACCAAAAAAGAACCACAAGTTAAAAATACTTGTTGCCTTGATAGCATCTGCAAAATAAAAAAAAAAAAAATAAAAAAAAAAAGGACAAGTGATACGGCAATGCAAACATTGTGTAGCCAACCAAAATAATCTTGGACAAAACAAGACATAATGCCTAGCACCAGAAGAGATAGATCAGGAACAGAAATTCTGTTCTTCTGTGGACCAAGGCTTCTGTATTTATTTGAACCAAATAACCAGTTGTAGAATTATGCTGTTAATAATAATAATAGTAATAACAAAAAACTACAACTTAGAGACCATCTGACGAATCGTAGTATGACTAACACTGAAAAACACACTCAGGGCTTAAGCCATAGCTATGCCCAAAGACTTATGTGTGGTAGTAATATTAGAGTTCCATGATTGAGTATTTCAAGTCATTTATAAACCAGAGACATTATAGCCCAAAGTCTATAACTAAAGCCTTCCTCTTTTGTGCTCACAACCCTCCTTCCACACCCACACAAAAAAAAAAAAAAGGAAGGAGGAGTCTGAAAGGTCTATCAAGTGCAATAGATATTATCCTCCAAATATATCCTTAGAATTACCAAGAAAACCACAAGTTTATCTCTTACATTAAGAAACAAACTTCTTGCTCCAAAGATGCTGCCTCACTGAGAAGAAATATCATCTGTTAGTTTTACTAGGACATCCAAAGCTGGCTTGAGAAAGGCTAGACTGAAGAATTATAGATAGAATGTATCCATGTTGATCCCTCACATTTCATGTCTGTAGAAATACTACTCATGCAATTTCTTGAATATCATTCAGCTTGTCTTACTATATGCCGGCTTCCACTGGCTTCCTGAAGGGCTGCATGTCCATTTTTAAGATGTCTGTTGGAAAACAAGTTTCAGTTTCCTTTCATCAGGGACCAATGAACCTATGCTAAGAATGCATGTGTGGCTTAAGAGTAAGAAGGTACAGGAATCTCAGATTAGTTATCTACAGGATTTAAAGTCGTAACTGTAAATTAAATGTGTCCTCCCACTGTGATTGCACAAAGTAAATTGTATGAGGAATCTGATTTGCTTATAATAAACTTAGTAAAATCATCCAGATACCTCGTGAAGGCCACTCAGAAATAGCCGTTTTTAAGCGGTGGTAGGATTTTCTTCAGTAAGTAAAAGAGATGGGTCAGTGGGAAGCCTGTGTGTGCAGCTTTCATACTCCGTAATGAACACTCCGCTTACCACAGTGTGGAGCTTTCTGGGAAGCAGATATCCTCTGTCACTGTCACTGAAACTAGACCACAGATGCAAAATCTATGAGTCCATATGAATAAACAAATTAAAAAAAATAATTTGACCAAGTCTACTTTATTGTTTGGTCTTGGCAGCACTGGTCTTCCATGTGGTATGGAAGAGTAAGATGGGTCCAGACAATAGAAGAGGAGGGTGGGATTGAGTGGAGTGAGGGGACTCTCTGGTTGGGGAAGGAGAGGCTAAGAGGAGGTGCTGGATCTGTGGGTGACTTTGGACAATCTTTGTATTTCTCTTTCAGGATCTTTGCACTGCAGAGCCCTTGCTCTCATCCCATTTCACCCTAGGTCTTTCTCTTGGCTCTTTTGCTTGAGTAGCCCCTCAAGTCCTCCCTTATATTACTTCATAAAAAACAGCAGTGTCTTCTTCTCCATTAGCCTGTGTTTGTACCTGCTGGAGAAGAAGTCAGGGTTAGATTCAAATCTAGGCCAATACGCCTGCAGGAAGAAACTGGGGCGGCAAAGCACTGAGAAGGGCTCCTAATGAGGTTTTCCTTTAATATTACTGGGACTTGGTACTATGGACAAATAATTGCTGTTGTGAAGAGAATGGCTGCCTCTTGCTGTATAGCTCCATCCACTGCCAAGAGGAGGAAGGGGAGTGGGGAAAAGGAAAAAAATCTTTCAGGCATTTTTTTGTAGTGCTCTTTTCAAGAGAAATAATTGTCTCAATGCCTACATTATCTAAACTTGTGCAAGAGACAAATCCTCTGATGTTTCCTACTTGCTGGTAAAACATCCCATATAGACTGCTATCTGTTGCAAAATCTCAGTCTGTCCCATGAAACTGCTTGCCTAATATGGTGGCCTCTCCCAGATGATACCTTTCTTGTGGTAGTTTCTTGAGTATCACAGAACCAAAGTCCCTCTGCAGGTGCTGTTTGTTTCCTTATGCAGGGGTGTCTCTGGCTTTTGAAGGTTATTTCCCCAGCCATGAGGATGGAAACTTATTATTTGTGCTATGCTCTATTTCCATTTCTTCCCAGCTGGCATTAGTCATTAATACTTACCTAGCAGCACCCATGCTTCACTGGGGTGTAACTAGAAGATGGCAGGACGAAGGAACATTTAGTACCCCAGCAACAACAAAAGCAGTGACCATCTACGACCAACAAACTATTGGGCAGGGAGATCACTCCAAGAGTTCTGCACTCTTAAGTGCAGAAGTCATTAGTGTGGTCAAAACAAAATAAACCCAAAAAACAAAAAACAAATTAAAAAAAAAGTGTGTATGAGAGAGGAGAAGTGTTGAATACAGAATAGCTGAATAAGCCTGGCTTACAGGTGAACTGCCCATAACACCAACAATACAAGTTAATGGAGTATGTTTAAAATAATATACAAATCTTTATATTGGCAGTACAATCTAAGAGGGAGCTTTGTGGCAGAAATCAAAACATCTAGTGAGTGGACTGTTCCATGGCAGTGGGAGAAAACATTTACCTTCTGTGATTTTGTACTCCCAGTAATGAATGGAGGAAAAGTGTCTTCTCATTCATTTATAGTATTATAAACTGACTTCTTACAGGTTTTGTGAAATTAATATAGCTGGATTAATGAAAATAATATGGAAACTAGTGCTTTACCTGTGTTATCTGCTTCTGAAATATTTGCTGAAAAAGAGTAAAGATGTTCCCTAGAAATATTACCTGCTTGCAGTATAGCAACATGTCTTAATAATGGAAATGGGAAAAAAATTCTCATGAAGTAAGACTTCAAAGCAGCTAATGCCATTTTTACACTTGCATTTTGAAATAGGATTGTGAAAAGCTGAATTTATCTTGGTTTTTTAACGTGAGATTCTGTCAAGTTATTTAAACGTAAAATTCTAGACGAGTGGATATTATTTATTTCATAATGCTTTTACAAGTGGTTGCATGATATTTAAGGTTAGTTTTTCAGTTCTAAATTAACAGTGGTTCATTCTGGATGCTGGAGAAATAGTAACCACATATCTTAGCATACAGTTATGCATCTGCACATCTGTCTTTGAGCTGTCGCAGCCTACTTTTGCAAACCAGAATGTTATATTGGGTAGGGCTTAGACCATAGGTTCTATTGTGTTGTTGCTATTGGTTTTGTATTTAAGGCCTTTTGTTGATGGAAGCCCTTGTTAGCTAAGGTCAGTGAGCATTATTGAGTAGGTGAATATTATGTAAATTGGTAGAATCCATTTTCTTAGAACACAGAAATTTCATTTATCTTATGGGTGAGAAAGGCACAGAAGGACCAAGACTGACTACAGCTTTAGGCGGTGGGTAGGTATTACAAGGCGGCCAACATGATACTTGCAGCCTCTGTGTGGGAAGGGAGAGACTGTCTACGTATTCATATATTGCCAAACACTACAAGCTGCAGCTTGCCTGGGAAAAGGTTGGCTAGGCTAAGCTTAATCCAAAATTAGCTCCAAAATTCCTTCCTGCACCTTTTCTTTCCAGAAATCCCCTCCCTCTGACTCTGAAACTGGTGTTTAGGCCGGTTCTCCAGGAATGAGGAGACTGTTGTTCTGAGTAGAATGGAATTTTTTCATGGAAGAGCTTGAGTGGCCTCTCATGTCTCTGAAGGGCCAATATCTTGGTCTGTAAGCACCACACTTTTGCACTTCATTCTTCCATTGCTCAACTATTAGTTAAAATGCTTATGATCCCTTCTTTTACCTGCGTTTCCTGTTGAAGGAAGGAATTTAGGCAACTATTTTCAGAGGTTTGGAGCTGTGAATCCCTGAAAATAGTTTCTTCGGGACGCATCCAGATTTATTGCTGGGATGCACGATGGCATACCCAGGATCCTCTGAGAATTAGTTCTTATTGGGTTTCTTTTCTGTGGAAGTTACTGTGTGGGTGGTAATTTGTGCTTGTGCTAGTTTTGCCTCATTATTAACTACAGATACAGCCTTGGCATGCATCAGAGACGGGTAAATGAGTACAGAATCTGACCTTACAGATAGTCCGATCAGGAACTGGATGCCTATCCTCACCTCAGCAGGGCTTGTCAGCTGGCTAATCCACTGTCTTTGACTGCTCTTCAGTTTCTCCAAATCTATCTCTTTCCAGGGTATAGAGTGTCTAATTTAGGCCTGGAATGACACTGGACAGCAGGGCAGCTAGAAGCAGAGCATTGTGCTAATGAATAGCTAGGTCATGCAGATGCAAGGAAATTATCATCAAATTGATTTGCCCTGTGTCACACAGGGATCCTCATCTCCCAGTTGTTGATATTTCATACTGGTCAGCTTGCATCTGGTCTCCTGCTCTGGTGACACCAGCACTTGGCAGTGAGAATGAGGTGCAGCCCGAAGTAGAGACTACTACTTGTCTTTAGCTTTGAATAAATTTGCGTCAATCATTCTTACTAATTGAAAGACTTACCTACCTTCAAAACAGTAAAAAGAAACTATCACAGTCAAAAAAAGTCTTCCTTTCGGAAGGGATTTCTCCTCAGAGTTCCTTTTTGCTGCATTCTTTTCTCACGCATTCCTTGCATTACTAGGGTTTCAAAGGGCAGGTGCAAAAAAACATAATAGAAGCAAGATTTAGCTTAGTTAATACCTTCCCTTCATGTAAAACTGGTCCCTGGGACACTACACTAGAGACAGAAAAAAACATTCTGTCTCTCCATCATATTGCTTCCTCTAGCTTTTCTTTTTTTTCGTAAGCCTCAGACATTATGTTTATTGTCAGATCCTCTTCTCAGCTTATCATAAAACATCTGCTCCCATCTTGTCCAGTTTGGTGACAGAGATAAATAGCATGCTACAATGTATTAATAATTCTCTTCTCTTGAATGAGTATCTTCTCTTTGATTCACACTGTTAAATAATCTAATCCATGTGCTGCGATGACAGATACTACCTTGGAATCAATTGTAAGAATATTGGTTGGTATGGCAGGGGGACCTTCCTCTGCTGGTTTATTTTTCTTTAGTATTAGTGTTATGTTGGCTTGTCTTAACATCTGTAATAAATCTCTATTCTGTCAGAAATTTTCAAATAATTTAGTTAAGAGATTGCTAACCATATATAAAATAATTTCTGTTCAGTCCTGATCTACATTAATTAGTCCTAAAGCTATACTGTTTTAGAAATCTCATATGGCTAGCTTGTCACAAAATGTACAGTAAAATCCACGTCTTTTCTTTTTTAAGCTCTGGGGTGGGGTTTTTTTGGCAACATAGTTAACATAAACATTGTTTTGGGGTGCCTAATATCATGTAAGGACTGAGACAAGGCAGTTAAATTGTTTTGTAAGATTCTTCATCAAAGCTGAGAGCTTCTGATAATATCAGTTAGGCTAAAGGAAAGTCTACTTTATGTGCTAAAACCTAACTACCATGTGTACGCTTTTTAATTAAGCAGAGTTTAAATTGAACACACCCATTCCAATCTTTTCCTTCTTTTCTGTTTTAGAGAGTTACCTACCTCTTCTTCCAGCCCTTAATTTTATACCTAAAAACCCATATGAAAAACTGCACCTCATTAATTTATTTCCAATGCTGAAATTTTTAAGTATAACCCTGTGACATCCAGCGTGAAACACAACTACACTTCCTTCATGTTAGAGGTGTTTGCTTGGGTATCTTTGGGTTTATTGCTGTTTACTTAGCTAGTTGATGAGAATTTTTTGTCAAGTAGTGGTGTACACATGGCAATGTCAATGAGAGTGTAATTTGCCTCTATTGCTTCCTGATATCAGGATTCTGCTGCACTGCCAATTTCATATCTGTTGTTATTATTTGTTTGACAGAATCAAAAACATGCCAGGTGCTTTGCAAAACAGAGAACAAGAAAAATCCCTTTCCAGAAGAGATGACAGCCTGAATATAAATGACATAATGGCAGGAGACAAAAGAAGCAGGAAGGGGAAGCAAAACAAGAGTTATAACCATAAAATCATGAGATTGGTTTGGAGGCACAGTGAACGCTATGAGGCATTTTTTTAAAGCGCATAAGGACTGTAGTTGGGATTAGAGAATGGAAATGTAGAAAAGAAGCATGGAAAGGAATGGAGAAGAAGGGAGGAACAGACTGGCAACAGGAGGAAGAGTAAACAGAGGTGTGTGGGAGAGGCCAGAACACACATCTGACAAACTGAGGACTATGACTAATGTCAAGAATGAAAGACCACATCTGAAGAGCATGATGATTTCAGGAGGATGGCGGAGCAGGACATGGTGATGCTGCTAGGGAGAGAAGAGCCAGCAAAGCTGCCCTGGAAGCCTGCCCTGGAAGTTCCTCACACTAACACTGCTTCCCCATCTTCTTTCTAGCTCCCCTCTTATACACAAAATATGTATATAGAAGAGCAAAGGAGAAGGAGAAGCAACTAAATCAGACATTTCCAAAGATCCTGCTGGAGAAGAAGTTTAAGCTGGGATGATACGTATTTCCTCCTACTGCTGATGCTGCTGGTAGCAAGCAGCAGAGGACATCCTGCTAGCCTTTCTCATGCAGACAAATCAACGGGAGTCTTTGCCAATACTTACAAATAGGCCTTGCTGATAAATACTCAGCTAAATGTTAATACTCCAACCAGTCCAGGACATTTGAAAATGTCCTTTCATTCTAGATCAGAAAGAAGCAGAAATGATAACGTTCACAGTGAATAAACAGGGAAGAAAACAATAGAGCAGTTTCTTTCAAAGCTGAAAAGAATCATTTCAGTGCTACTGAAAAGTATAAGGGGATTTTGCTCATTGAAAACAGTTTTATAACTTTTCACCAAAATCTCTGATAAAATTGGGAATTATTTTAATTATGGTGGATTGGCTTTTTTTTCCCCCTAGAAAATTGGTGTTGTTTTTAGAAGGAAACTGAAAAATTGCCATTTTCAGTGTATCAGACTACCCTGATTTCCAAAGAAAGAATTCTTCAGGAGTAAGAAAGCTACAAAGTGGCCAGTCTAATCTCTTCTCAATTCCTTCTCCTCTGCTTCAGAGATCAGACATGTCTAATGATTAGGCGGCAAAGAGCAAAACCAGTTCTATGTCTCCCTGAGAAAAGGCATTTTGCCAACTTCTTTAAGAATTATTAACTAGATCTGCTTTCAGGAAGTCACATTTTTTGCTGCAGACTATGTCTCCATTTAAATCCTCCTCACAGCTCTTCCATTTTGCCTGGGAAAGTTTATCAGAAAGCTCGCTACAAAGCCTCAGATCTTTCTGTCTCCAGTGAAACTCTTCTTAGACAGTTATAGCTTGGCAGATGTACTGGTATGACAGCTGGGAGATACTGCTGGTAATGGAGTGTTCGATTCCTTTGGCATAACATAGAAACTTTTTACTTGGTAAAACAAATTATTGATGATATTTAGGGTGCTATAGGTACTTAGCCATTGTATTATTTCTTACAAGTTTTAGAAGACAACACTGGATAATTTTTTCTTCTCCTTCAGGGTAACACATCTTTGCATGAGTCATTCATTTTGAATGTGCACCAGTGTGATACTAAGTTGGTTGCTGTGACACATTATCAATATGATGCCCATTTTTAGTCTCTTCTAGCAGTGGAATGATTTAAGTGTTGTCTGGTGAAGACAACGGCCTGATTTAAGAATATCTTGGTGACTCTGGATAGTGTTCAAATAATTCATCTGTGTGAAGGGGAGACAATTGAAAGTCATAGCTGACCAAAACTACTTAACTGGTGGGGGTTCTCCACTGTTTGCTTGAAGATTTTAGTAAATGGCTTACTGGGTTCTCAAATGACAGCAATGACCAAGTACCCTTTTTTTTTTATTGTCTTCAATTTGAACTTTGCTTAAGTTAATTAAAATCTTGTCACCTCAGGGTACCGTTGAGCAATGCGGTTTATAGGACCTACTCTGTCAATGTAGGAACTTCAGCTACTAAAGAACATACCAGCTATAGAGAGTTAACACAATGCTCAGCAGTACTTGAAGAATCACCCACCTCATTAATTTCTCTCTACCATTACTGAAATAATACTGGATTTAAATCATATAACCATGGTGTCCACTTACAAAATCTACCATGCTAAAATTTCTCTTACAATCAAATGTAGCTTGAAGTTGTATAACAGTCCACGTATCATTAAAAAAAGAGATTGAAAAGCAGTGTCATAGTATCTCCCCATAATACAGGAATTCTACACATAGTTTTTACATATTTTGAAGAACCCCCATTAATTTAGTTGTATAAAACTTTTTTGCAATAATAGACTCAGCATAAAGCAATATAAAAACATATTTGATATGTCTACTAATCATATTTTGCCAAGCTCCAGATTTTGCATAATTTTGCCTCTGCTTCTGACATGGTAGCAGAAATCAAAGATGTGTGCACCTGTCTTTTGGCCCTGAGAGAGGTTTCCACTGTGTGGCACTTTCCCACCCTCTGCTACAAAAAAAAAAAAAAAAAAATTCAGTTGGGAAGGTGACATAACCTCTGAAAACTGCAGTTTGACCTGCTTTCTGAGTTCAGACACTGAACTGGATCCATGATTTGGGAAGGGATTTAATACCAGCTACCTCAGTAGCCACGTGGTGTTAAAGGAAAAAGGCTGGGGAAAAAGAGGACTATTATAAGGTATCCGGAGAGTAAAGGACAGCATCATTATTTTGCCTATAATTTTGTATATTTTTTTTAACCTTGCCTATACTTTTCCTGCCAATCCTTTCCTATTGTTGTCTGTCAACCTTTCCAAGACAACACTTGGTTGCTCATAAAGTAAGAATAGCTGCACTGACTCCACAGGTCCACGTAGCCCGGTGTACCTGGCAGGCGTCCTGCCTTTGTAGGGGTGCCGTCCTGTTGCTCTAAGGCCTTCGCTGTTATAAGGCCTCCTCTACAGATTCAGGACAGCTTGTTGACTTCCAGACATCTTCTGGTCTCTGTATCCAATATGTACAGTTCAAATGGTTCCTAAATTGGGGGTGGTGTGGGGGTGTCGCTATGTTTATTAGTCTGAATTTGTCCTAGATCCTGTGAATTTACTTCCTCCTTCTGCCTCTCTCTCTGTCTTCTCTGTCTCTCTCTTCTTTCTTCTGAAATAGATTGACCAGGGCTGCATGAATTATTCAACATAAGAGTGTATGATGTATTTATACGGTAATATAGCGATACAGTGTATTTATACAGTTATATATATATGTTTTCTATTTTGTTTACAGTTTATTTCTTAACCATCCAAATATCCTGTTTCTCATTTTTACTTGATACTCAGTGCTTGACTTGATGTTTTCAGAGAGCTGTCTAATATTAAGTCATTATTTTTTTCTCCTCAAGCAATAGTTAATTCGTAGTCCCGGTCTGTGTATGTATAGTTAGACTTATTTTTCCCTTGTGCGTTTCTTTCTGCTTTATCAAATTTCATCGCCACTTTATTGCCAATGGCGTTCAAAATTGTGAAATCGTTTTACAGTTCCTTACAGGCAGCTTCTGATTTGACTTTTAAAAATCATTTTGTATCAAACTTTCTCATCTGACAGTTCTTAGATATCACATTTCCCTTTACTATGAATAAAAGTACTTTTGCTTAAATCCTTTGTTTTAATTCGTGCCTCAGTCCAGGAATTGTTGCACACATTTAAATGCCCAGTTGATACAATTTACTTCTGCATTTTTTAGGATGGGGGAGGGAGGCCTTCAAGCTATTGTCATTTATGTTTTATTAATTTGAAACCTTAAAAGTAGAATTTAGACCTTCTTATTGCCCACTATTTCTGACAGAGTAGTTATACAACCTTTGGAGTGAGAAATTACTAAGAGCTAGATTCATAAAGTGCATTTAGGAATAGCCTTTAGCCTTTTAGATGTTCTGCCTCCTCACAGAAGCTATTAACTCAGATTAGGCACATCCCTCTACACTGAAAGAGAACAGCTGGGTGTTTAGCAACAGCGTCCACCAACTCTGTCATACCAAGCAGGGAACAGTCTGAGTGAACTGGAGAAGCAGCCATGTGGGGGAAATAAAACAAATGAATGCTGTACAGATATTGGTATATTTTTTAACACCGCCTTACTCATGGGGCCACAGGGTGTTGTGAACTGAGAATTTCAGCATCTCTTTCATAGTAGCTGTTCCTTTCATTTATCCCATGATGCCCTGCGGTGACCTCTAGCATCAAACTATGATGCTGAAGCACCAATGCATCTCTTTCTCTCTATCCCAGTAAATACAAATTTTCAGTGTTAGGTGAAAACTGAGTGGACTTTGGGCAACCACCCTGTCAGTGTGAGCACCGAAAGCTGCATTTAGCTACTTTTGTTTCATTGCAGGTCTAAGCTGGGGTGTGTGTTACAATACCAGTGAAAGCAGTGAAAACGGTTTGAACCCTGATGTTGCAAAACTGTTAAACTTCCTTGCGTAAAAAGGAATTATTTCTGTTTGTCCCATATCTTAACTCCACTGAAATGGCATCTTAGTAATTCTCCAAAACTTATTCTCTGTCTGCACAAGGATTACACCATAACCCATGTTACCTTATGAGAATACTGACAGCATGTAGTTGTAGACAGGTGAGTAGACCCTATGAGTTGTTAGTATTCATAACATGACAGAAATTTTATATAGTGGGGGAAATAATTGGCGCTATAAGTGGGTAATGACTGGCATATAGGGTTTCTCAAGGTGAGTTTCATCTTGGATGTTTGAGAGGAGGAATGAAGATATTTATTTATTTATTGGTTGGTTTTTTTATAAACATCTCCAACAGCTTATAATAAAAAAAAATACAGAAATACATAATACTGTGTTTATTCTTCTGTAGTTATAAAAGTAATTCTTTTAAAGCTATAGCTATACTTGGCTGGCCAGTGACAAAATAGAACTAGCTGTCAGAGGAGATTTGTGATGTTCCTAGAGAAAGTGTTATGAATTTCCACCTGTTCCATTACAGTGTAGATGCCTGTAAATATTTCTCTGAATCAGAGGAACTTTGGGAACTAATAAGCCAAAAATTATGAGGCTCCACAAGCTATAAGATCAAACTGCCATGCAATGTTTTAAAAATAAACAAGCCCTGAATGACTGCTATCTCTTATCTCTATCATCTGTATCTAAGAATTTGTATTGGTATAGGATAGTTCCCAAATTTATAATTAATTTCTTACTTTCTCAGTTTATTAGACTTACCTGTTGGCCTGGTATCTCCACTGCTTCAGCAGTTTTTTGTAATGCTGACTTTAAATTTAATGAGTTCAGGGATTATTTGAGTAAAAATAACAGCAGTAATGAAATAAAAGATCATGAAAAGAAATCTTGGATTAGAGAAAAATTAGTGACAAATCCCAGGTCAGCCAGTCTTTCCTGGTACGTACTGGGCAGGTACAGCTCTTTTTATATACAATGCAAAATGGCAATGAAAGTGGATTTTTATGCAATGATGGCATGTAACTCTAAAGCTATGTCTAAGAGATCTAATATACTCAGTGACACAAAGGAAGCAACTGGTAGAAAGGCTGTGGCTCTAAATTTGATTAAAAAATTCTAACTAATAACTTTAACTTTGATGAACTTTTTTGACAGTTCTGGTGTGTTCACACCAGGTCCTTTAGGAATGCTCACTCCTTGTTCACAGATCATTTCACCAGCCCTTTCTAGCTTTTTTCTTTCTATGTAGACTGGGACCAAAGACTGGATGTCCACACCCTTTTTCAATACAGTCTCTAGCTCTTCTTTTATCTTCACTTGAGCTTGTTCTTACATCAATCCAGTGCTGGTTGCTCTCATGTTTATTTATTTCTGTCTTTTTAGTTGTGTTTTGAATTTAAACTGTATAGTGTTACATTACAGAAAGATGGATTTGTTTCAATCTTTTGTTCTAATCCAAACTCACAGAATTTAGGAAATGAGGAATGATTGATTCTTTAGAGAAAAAAAAAGAAAAAAATCTTCTTCTCTAGTTCTGTGTAAAAGCAAAACTTTTCCTGTGGCATAACTCTGCACTAAGGTTTCCAAAAATTTAGGAACTCACCTTAAAGCCTCTGAAATACAGGAGTTCTCAGTTTATTAAAAACTGCAGAAATATGTATAAAAGATGTCTTTAGAATTAAAGGAACTGTTTAAGTTAGTGACTCTTCATTGTCATTTAGGGCACTGATTTATTTTAAGCTCAAGTTCACTCATGCTTATAAATTCATAGAAGTCTTCACTTGCACAGAATAGAATCATAGAATCATTTAGAAAAGTCATTTGGAAAAGACCTTTAAGATTGAGTCCAACTGCAAACCCAACACTGTCAAGTTCACCACTAAACCATGTCTCTAAGCACCATATCTACATGTCTTTGATATACCTCCAGAGATGCTGACTGCACCACTTCCCTGGGCAGCCTGGTGCAGTGCTTGATAACCCTTTTGGTGAGGTATTTTTTTCCTAATATCCAATCTATACCTCCCCTGGCACAGCTTGAGGCCATTTCCTCTAATCCTAAGAACAGACTGACCCTCACCTCAGTGCAAACTCCTTTCAGGCATCTGTAGGGATTGATAAGATCTTCCCTGGCCTCCTTTTCACTGGTCTAAACAACTCCAGCTCCCTCAGCCGCTCCTCATAAGATTTATGCTCTAGACCCTTCACCCTTCAGCTTCATTGCTCTTCTTTGGACACGCTCTAGTACCTCAATGTCATTCTCAGAGTGAGGGACCCAAAACTGAACACATTATTCAAGGTGTGGCCTCACCAGTGCCGAGTACCGGGGCACAATCAATGTCCTGTTCCTGTTGGCCACACTATTTCTCATACAAGCCAGGATGCTGTTGGCCTTCTTGGCCACCTGGGCACACTGCCGGCTCATCTTCAGTCAGCAGCTGACCAACCCCTCCAGGTCATTTTCCACTGGGCAACTCTTCAGCTGCTCTTCCTCAAACCTGTGGCACTGCATTGGGTTTTGGTGACCCAAATGCAGGATCCAGCAGTTGGCCTCCTTGTTGAACCTCACACCATTGGCTTCAGTACATTGATCCAGGAGAAACCTGTGCCAAAGGCTACATTAAAATCTAGGTAGACCCTTCCATCCACACCCTTCCCCCATCCACTAAGTGGGTAACCTCGTCATAGAAGCAGATTGTGTTAGTCAAGCAGGACCTGCCTTTCGTAAACCCTCAATAAAGGACGGAGATGCCCCTTAGACCTCCTTTTGCTGTTAACGTATTTATAGAAACATTTTGCTATTGTCTTTTATAGCTGTAGAGTCATAGTATGTTTTGGGTTGTAAAGGATGTTTGAAAGTCATCTAGTCCAACCCCTAAACTCAGTAGCCAACCCTAGTAGCCAGATTAATTTCTAGTTGGTCTTTGGCCCTTCTAACTTTCTCCCCACATAGTCTCACAACATCCCTGCAATCTTCCTAAGTTGCTGGCCCGTTCTTCCAAACATAATAAACCCTCATTTTGCTGAGTTCCAGCCAAAGCTCTCTATTCATCCAAGTCAGTCTTCCCCACCAGCTTGTCTTTTGGCACATTGGGATGGCCTGCTCCTTTGCCTTAAAGATTTCCTTCTTAAAAATTGCCAGCCTTCCTGGAGTCCTTTGCCCTTCAGGACTGCCTCCCAAAGGACTCTGTCTACCAACCTCATAAACAGGCCAAAGTTTGCCCTCCAAATTCCAAGAGTGACCCTTCCTACTTTCTCAAAAATTGAGAACTCATGAGAATTTCATGATCGCTATGCCCTAGACAGTCTCCATCCATCACATCACCCACAAGTCCTTCTCTGTCCTACCAATCTCATAAACAGGCCAAAGTTTGCCCTCCAAATTCCAAGAGTGACCCTTCCTACTTTCTCAAAAATTGAGAACTCATGAGAATTTCATGATCGCTATGCCCTAGACAGTCTCCATCCATCACATCACCCACAAGTCCTTCTCTGTCCTCGAACAACAGGTCCAGTGGGGTGCCTTCCCTCCTTTACTCACTCACCAGCTGTTGAATTTATTTTCCACACATTCCAGGAACCTTCTAGACTATTTCCTCGGTCCTGTATTGTATTTCCAGCAGACATCTGGTACATTGTAGCCCCCCACAAGAATAAATAGCAGTGTTAGTGAGACTTCTCCCAGCTGCTTATGGAATAATTCCTCTACTTCTTCATCCTGGTCGGGTGGTCTCTAACAGGCTTCCACCATGATATCTGACTTGTTGGCCTTCCCCCTGATTCTTACCTCTGAACACTCAACTCTATCATCACCATCATTAAGCTCTACAGTCAAAACATTCACTAACACAGGGGCTACCCCACCTTCCTCTTCCTTCCTTGCCTGTCCCTTCTGAAAGGACAGGCCATCCATTGCAGCACTCCAGCTGTGTGAGCCATCTCACCGTGTTTCCATTATGGCAGCTATATCATAGTTTTCTTGCTGCACAATGGCTTCCAGCTCCTCCTGTTTGTTGCTGTGTGCATTGATAAATAGATAAGTAGCCAGGAAAGTCTCTCCACCTTAATAATACAAATGAACTTTAAACTAGTGGATAGAAATTCTTAGCAAAGTTGAAGTATCAAGAAAAACTGAGGTAGTGAATTTGGAGGCAGGTTTTCTAATAAGTACAAGGAGTTAGTTATTAATTCATTAAATAGCTCAACTAAGAGAAACTTAAAAGAAGATGCACTGTGGTCAGCCACAATTAATAGTAATTGGACAAGAATATTTCAACCCCTGCTGTAGTCCACTGTTGAAATAACTATCTCCAGAACAATAACACCATTTCAAAATTGTATCGCAGTAACTAGAGCCTGCAGAAATTTCTTCAGGCAATGTAAGATCTACAATTCTTTTACTGTAGAGTATTTATATTGTCAGAATTTGCAAATTAATCTGTAAAACTGTATGGAGCACACTCTT
>NW_010396138.1:16142-29449 GCF_000710305.1 Buceros rhinoceros silvestris
CTCTTTCTGAAAACTTCGTGCTGTAGTTTTTTGTAACATCTGTTGAAAGTACAGTTTAAGCATACCTTATAGAAACAATCAGCAAGCCTCACAGCAAAAGAAGAGACTTCTGTAGATTAATCAAATTAAGTCTAAAGCTAGTATTACATATTGATATTATCCCTCCCTGCCAAATAAAAATGTCACACTAGTCCATTCAATACAATATTTTATCTGTACAATGATCAACAACTGTACATCCACTTTGATGGCTGAATAGAAAAAAGAAAATGAAGTATTTAGATACTTGTGTCATCATATCCCAATTATCACCAAAGCTGTGCATAAATCTTTAGCTAGTTCTAGACCAAATTCTTGGGCAAAAGCTAAAAAGATCTCTATGTTTACCGGGGATTTTTTTCTACCTACCCATGGTGCTCACAGACATCCAAGCATACTTGCACAAATAGACCTACAGTGGACAGTCAAAAGGTTTTGTCTTTGTTTCTCAACTCAGAGACATGTTCAGACAAACATTTTTTTAAGGAAAACTGCCTTTGCATGTTATCTGAATTGAAATTGCACAGAAACCTTCATGTGTATAAAGATGTAATTTTCTGAAATCCAACAGAAAAAGAAAAAAGCACTGAGATGTAATCTCCGTTCTTGCTTTCCTATCTGTGTATTCATCTTTTGCTTTTATTTTGAAGACATCTTTATTTTCCACTCCTTCACTCCCATACTTTTGGAGAAGATTAACAGAATCACTGCCTAAAATTGCATTCCCTCAAGGGACCCAGGAAAAAAACTCAGAATTATATAATGTGTACTTTGAAGTAATAAAGTAATGAAGTAGTTCCTCTGTCAGCCTTGAAAATAGGGGGCACTGCTTTCCCCACTTCCTTCTCTCTAGGTCTTTAGGCTGCCCTCATAAGCATTTTGATACTGAAGTATTCCCAAGGGAGAAAACAAAGCAGAAGTTCTGAAACTTTTTTTTTTCTATTTGTGATGGCCAGTGGGAATGGACTTGGTAAAGAGAATGCAATCAGGGTTAAAAATACCAGTTGCTATTAGGTGACATTAAATGTAATGAAATCTCAAGGTCAGCTAATTTCTAGCCTCTCTTTATCTCTCTGACACATAGTACTGTATCTCAGTAGCTGCCACCAAGAGCTACCATCTGAATGCTTGGCAAATTAGTAATCAGTCATGTCACTTGGTGTGATCTCATCCCGTCCAACTATTGAACCTGAGTATAACAACAAAAAGGGAAATTGGAAAATCTTAGCAACTATGTGTTTAGTCCCCTTATTTTCAGCAGAATTACACGCTCGCAGTTCAAGCTTTCATTATGCTACACTAATAGGCATGTTTGAATTTGATGGTTTTGATAGTTATTCGTTTAGGAATAGTCTGTAGCTCTAAGAGGCACGACATTTAACTACCAGCCAAACAACCCCATCAAATGCTGAAAGATAAGATTTCTTAACAGTTCATCAGCATTAAGATAGGGAATAAGCTTTTTAATAAAATTCCTGATCATATTTCCCTTCTCATCAGTAACGATTTCAGCTTAGAAAATACCCATCATAGCTGAATGAAATCAGAGAGTATCTCATTGCTGGGGCCTGATCTAGCAAAGTGTCTAAGCACACTCAGACTGAAAGTACTAGAATGTCCCATCAAAGTTACTATGATTAACCACGTGATTAAAATTACACATAAGTGTACATGTTTTTCTGCATTAGTGTCTAAGGATTGAAACATTTAAAATCAGCCTTTCAAGTAGTAAAAATTAAGATATGATATATGGCAAAATTACTGTTTTGCCTTTTGACTGCTATACTCGGGACAGCTTCATATGTGAAAATCCTGCACATTAAATGATCATTTTATTCCCAAACTAAGCAGCTGTCTGAAATGGCAATCGTTGAGTGCTTGTCTCTGCTACCAATAAACAAAAGGAAATCATGGTGAAAAAAATCGTTTGTGTGCAGTAATCTCCAGAGGATTAGCATTTCAAGGGATCAGATTTCCTAAAACTCCTCTTTCCTGATAACAGCCTTTGCTGTGAGGTGACACACCAATAGGCATAAATTATCTAGAGCTTCAGATAAGCAGAGGCCATTTGTGGGTTCCGAGTGTAATATAAATAGATGCAAAACAGTAGGGGAACTGTTGCTCATCACTAACCTCAAAAGGATTAGCAGTTCAAGCTCTGATTTCCTTGCTGTTGTTAGCTGCTATTTATCATCAGACAGTGACTGAGAGTCTGTCTTAGCTGTGATAATTTAATGGCTTCATGGCAGTCCCTTTATCTGGGGGTCATAATTATGCTTGTTTGATCAGTTTCCTAACAAGCACTTCGCCTGTATTTTTAGCTTTGCCTATTTTTTTCTCTGGATGTAGCAGCATTTTTGCTAATTAGTATTAGCAATATTATTGTTAACAATTACTGGTAATGATAACAATCTTGTAAAAGGTTGGCATTTATCTGGAAGAAAAATGCAAGCCAAAAAACCGTGCAAGACTCTGAATTTAAATACATTTATGGGAGTTTTTGACTGCAGTGTCTCAGCAACTCTGGTTTGTCAGCTTCAAATATAACTCAAATACTGAAAATAAAAAACCACTCCATAAAATATTTTTCAGTTGAATAATTTTTTCTGATACAAAATTTATAGCAATTTGAAATTAAAGATTACTGCTATCTTACAGTGCATTTACTGTCCTTCTCTATCATCCCACTAATGAGCTGTTTCTTCCACTGTCATGAGAATTCTCTCAACAAAAGATGAACTTTAAGACCTTATTAGAGCTGTTAAAGAACACAGGTGTCAACAAAATGAATCTAGTTACACTTTATCCATTAACATCATTACAATAAAAGGAAATATTTTTAAAAATGTACAGAATATTAGATATTTGAAAAGAAAACATTCCAAGATTTTTTTTTTTAATGCTATACAGTGACAAGCAAACAGACAACTAGACAAAATGTGAGGAGTTTTTTGGTTTTGTTACTTTCTTGATCTTTTATGTAATTTTCTTAATGAAATGCCTAGTCCAGAAGAAGAGCTGATTGGGTTACTGTTATTTAGGAAAACAGATGCAGTAGGTATGTGTGTAATATGTGAGTATATATGTAAATTAAGTGATGTATATGTGCATTTAAGTGTATTTGAACATCTGTGTACATGTCTATTATAAGTTTCTTATGTTTATGTATACTTCTAGTCATATATATATAAATTCACGTATTCACAGATTTATTGAAGTTTGTCTTTAGAACAGGTCTTATTTCTCTTTTGAAGGAAAATTTAATAGTGGGACAGAGAATCTCTGTGTCTAGCCCGAAATAATTATTTGGGTGCTATAATTAATGCAGAAAGACAAGGTTCGTTAGAGTGTGAGTCATTCCATTTACCTGAGTTGCTTGTTTTAGAATTGGATGTGTTGCTTTTCTTTCTTATGGCTATAGATAAACCCCAGGTGACATGGTTAAGCTTGTAGAGGGCTAGAGGTTGGTGGTTGAATTCCACCCACATGAATGACAGAAACAGTAGACTCCAGAATGAGAATTCCCAATACTTTCTTATAAAGAAAGTTACCTTCCTGTCCTTTGCAAATGGAGAGATTATCACAGGAGAAGTGTCATATACGCTTGCATATATAAATATATTTCCTGCCTCTTATAGGACAAGGCTCACCTGAAACCCTTGAACATACCAAGCTTTCCCTCTGCATATTCTCAAGTAACCTATAGCAGTAAGTAGTTGATTACATAGAAAAAGACTTGCAGGCAGCAGCAAAGAAAAACAAAACCAAAACCCAATGCATCTGTTCATTCTTCTGTCCTAGTAATGTTTCCTAAACATTATACTATGTATCCTA
Source organism: Buceros rhinoceros silvestris (assembly GCF_000710305.1). Taxonomy (NCBI): domain Eukaryota; kingdom Metazoa; phylum Chordata; class Aves; order Bucerotiformes; family Bucerotidae; genus Buceros; species Buceros rhinoceros. The sequence goes on from NW_010396138.1 coordinate 20,016, forward strand.
GTAATGTTGCTGACTTTTCCTGAGTTTTGCAGGTGGATCAGAAATGGCTTGTGTTCAGCTCTTTGGATCTGGCAAGCAGGAATTTGATTTTAATCTTGCTACCTGACCAAGAGTATGGCAGAGGAATTGACTGTGAATGTTACAGAAAACAGTCTTGAATGAGCTTTGTTCCACACAAAAATCTTGATCCAGATCTTGATGAAATCAATGAGGAGCTTTTCACTGACTGTGTTGGGATCACGCTGAAGGTGCCAGAGATATCGCAGCAGCTGCTGGCAGTTGTTGGCAGTGAAATCAATGAGGAGCTTTTCATTGACTGTGTTGGGATCAGGCTGAAGGTGCCAGCGATATCGCAGCAGCTGCTGGCAGTTGTTGGCAGTTGCCTGGGAAGCTGAAATTTTACTGAGATATGAAACAAGCAAAATGTGTGAAAGACAGAGGTGACAAGGTGTAAGGGAGATTACAATATAACACACAGAAATCCTTATCCGGTATCTGCAGCTAAGGTCATTGACACTTGGGTGTTGAGCTGACTCTGGGAGGCCTCGGTAAGTCCACACAGGCACCAAGACATTTGCTTTATACATCTAACTTCTCAGATTACTTTCCAAAACTAACAATATGGAAACATTTCTTGATGAATATTATTTTTGTTGTCAGTGTGTGACAAGTTTAGTAGATTTCTTCCGCCACTGGGAAAAATTGTTAAAGATTATACGTAAAATCGGAATCTTTGCCTGGCTTACAGTGAGAACAGGGACAGCATCGTGCAGTCACCACTGCGCTATATTGTTAGTTGTTCACCAACTAGTGCCAAATATAATATAATATAGCCAAATATAACTCTAAGAACAAAAACATGAACCTTGTGAAATGCTGATATCTTAGTTTTAAGTTCACCAAAGTTTTCAGTGGATCTTGCTGTTGTCAGTATAGAAAACAGTAAATACCTTAAATATATCTCATTGTTTAATTTTGGCCATTACTTGCAAAACTCAGGCTCTTCCTAAAAAAGAGATCAGAATATTACAAAACAACTGCTCAAGTATCTGAAAACTGAAATAATATTTCAGTTAAACTAATGTAGCTTACTGCGTTCGGTCTCTGGGTTCATGGTCAGGATTACAGCTGGATTACATTTCCCAGTTTGATTTTTGGTAGTTTTGCTTGAAAATTCTCATTGCTCGGTAACATTTTCAGTCCCATTGTTCTTCTTGCATTTGTAGCTCTAATAACATGATTTTATTGGTTATATGTATATAGAAATATAAATACATGGATATACACATACGTAGCTATGGATATATAAAACCATAAATTCTCACTTGTTCTTCGATGTACAAACAATATTTAAGAATCTTTTTTTACCCATAAACTGTCATATTATTATTGGAAAACAGTCCCCAAGGTAATTTGAATACTTTCATGACAAAGAAATTTTGTTCCCACTAGAATGTAAATGTTATTTTCACTAGATTGAATTTGATTATGTATCTACAATAATCTCCTTGATATTTGAGACTTTTATTTCATTATGAAAATTTTGCATAATATGGTCTTCTCATCCAAACTCTTGAATTCTATTTTCAGCTCTTCCATTGATTTACTATTTTATTATAGAGAAACCCTTTAATCTCGCAGAACTTTAGTCTACTCATTTGAAGCAGATGAGCAGACAGAAGTGATTTAATTGTTGTTTATAAAGAATTTTGAAACCTTGTAATGAAAAATAAGACAGGTGATAAATATTTTCAAAGGTACACTTTTTTCTTTGCTTCAGTTTTTGCCCCAAATCTATACATTATGGCTAAATGTAGGATTATCTGCTCAACTCATACACTTTTCACAATCAGAATTCTTCAAACTATTACAGCATGATGTATTTTCACACTCAAATAATCATTTTAGCAAAAATGTAAAATATTGTGGGCATGGTATGGTTCTTAAAAAGCAAGCCTTTTTCATTAAATATTTCCTGATATTTCATGATTTCAATATTAAATTCCCAAATTTGCAATTCATTGCACATTGACGGAGTGCTATATGTATATATGGAATCCCAGTAGTATATACAGACAGCAGAGAATGGGACAGGCAATGCAATAAGAATGATCCTGGTGAGAACACAAACCAGCATCCTAAGGTCTGTATCCCCAAGAATACATATTTGTATATAACACCTAATATATAGAGCAATCTCTCTCTATATATATACAACAAAGTTGGGGTTTTTTTCATTAAAACACTAATCTTGTTGCAGTGTTCAAATGTGCTTATATCTATTTATGAAGAATAACCATTCAATGCCACAAGGTGTTTGGTAGTGAAATAGTAGTAAAAATTCAAACTTTCATTTGGATTTGGTGGTGTCCAGAAAAGCAGGGCAGGCAGCGATGTATTTGCGGTTTTGGTCTTACCATTCCAGGTAAGGGGCAGGAAGTCTTTGGTCTATCCTGAGTCTATTTGATATTCTGGAACAGAGTTTCTCCCACAATGACCTAGTTGCATAGTTGCAGGATACAACAGCCATTGGTGCTGAGGACCAATATCTAGTACTGGTATTAAGAACGGGCAGATAAATGAGGCAGATGAAAACCTGGTCCCTTGTTCTTATAAATGGCTCACAAAACCTGCTTCCTTAGGGAAAAATATGTAGAGTTTTCTCCTATAATAGCTCTTCAGACCCAATGGAGGTCCTAACAAGGCATCAGGAAGGACACATTAACTCATTTTATAGTCAGAGGTTTTTCTTAGACTTCAAGCAATAAGTTGCTGTTAAGGAGCACCACAGAATACCATCCACAACTTCATTGTTATTTCCTTACAATTTCTATTGTGCTGATGAGGGAAGCAATATCTCTCTCAGGGATTCAGAAAGATGACAGGTTGGAGAGGGTTATTAATTACTAGTTACTATTCATGGGTTTTCTGTTTAAATGGGCAGGAATATGAGATTGGGATGTGAAATCAGGCTCATATTTCCCAGGCAGCTGTGCAGAGCGGTATCACTGGAAATACATAATTTAGAGCACTTCTAACTTCAAGCTCTCACATGTCATTTTAATGGCTCATTTGACAAAATGATGCAGGGTGAAGAACAGAAATATTAACTGCTCCCAGATGAGAATCACAGAGAGATACCATTCCTTTCTTTATAAAGCTGTGCAGGGATACTGCTCTGAAAAAATGAAGGGGAGTACAAGTTGTAGGTATTAAGTAAAAAATAAGTCACTATAGTTACCTATAGCTATTCTGTGTAGCACATAAGTTCATGCTGACCTTTCAAGATCCTGACCAGACCAGGGAAGGTCAGCAGCAGTTACATGTTTACAAATCTGAACCTACTACTGGCAAAGAGAATCTCTCTATACGATTTCTGTGACAAGTGAAGTATTTTTCATGTCTTCACCATTCCAATTTCAATAGGTGGGAAACTGTTTTCATATTGCAAATCTTGACATTTTGCTCAGAAAATGTCCTGCCAGGGACAACGTGTGAAGCATTATAACTTGCATTTTGAAAAAAGCCAGATCCTCAGGGAGAAGCGATGAAACTTTGCTCTCATCAAGATTCTCCCGCAAAACACATGAAAACTGATACACTGCTCTGAAGAACTGTGGTTATAAGTTAAAAGCAGGCCACCACAAAGGGTCAAAAAAACAATGCACAGAGGCCAAATTCTTGATGTTCTTGAAAGCAGTTAAGGCTTTATCAAATCTTGGTACAAGGTATCAGAAGAGCTGGCATAAAAATAAAGGATTCTTTTTGTTGTGAAAAGATGATAAATATTAGCCTTTACTGAGAAGTCTCCCTGTGTAGTACTGGGGAAAACCCCAAACTCTCTTATAACTCAGCTTTACTTATCTCATTGACCCTCTTCTTATTGGTGTTATGTCAGTGGGTTTAACTTTTTCTAATTTCACAAATATTTCTAGCTTAATATTCTTATTTAATTAGTGATAAGAGCTTCAGAACGCTCAGCTAAACCTCTTCTTCACTGCCTTTGAATTATTTCTGTTTCCTGCAAGCAGTTATATCACTGTTAGTGGCATAACTTGTTCATTTGGTCTAATTTTAGCCTTTTCCATGGACAAAATAACTCACAAGGAACATCAGAATTCATGCACATACACAGTTTCTCTTGCATTCATTGACTGGAAAGCATAATTACTTCTTTCTTCTGTACAAAGTGAAATGATGGTACGTTTTTTACAAAACCTATAGGTCTCCTGGAGGAAAAATACCTATTGCTTGAACATGTTGGTTCATTGCCTTTACCACATGCCTGTAAGGTTGGAGATGTGTTTTCAGAGGCTTTTTTTCTCACATTCATAACATAGTAGAAGACGATCTAAGGTTATTAAAGGCTCATCAAAACAATTGGTGATGGTTTGTGTTTTGGTGTGGAGGGGAAATACTGAGATCTACAAGCTCCTTTCATTATCTTTGATCTCAGATTTTTAATCCAATGTAGACAAGTAGTTCATCCCTACGGACTTATGATAAAATATATCTTACTGACAGCACTGTCCTCTCCTGTGCAAAAAAGGAATGACTCATACTGAATGGTAGTATAGGTGTGAGTTGGTTGTGAAGTTCTCTGCAGTTGTTTCTCAGGCAGTGTACTTCAGTGGCAATTTTATCCACATAGAGACCATAGTATCACACATAAGAGAAGAAGCCATCTGGTCAGCTTTTAAAGTTAATATTTTTGCACACGTTGCTGTTAAAATGTATGCTTTTACACTATTCCTCTCATTTTTATGCCTGCATTACCAGTATTCAATAGGAGAAATAAAAATAGAACAAACAATCTGTACTAAAAATGTTCTATAATCTAGAGAGTTGCCAAAGTGGTGAAAGGAGAATCTCCTTGTGATCTGTTGAGGACTGGTTGGTCCAAGTTCTCTTCCACATTCTATTGCAATTAATTCAAGATCATTATTTAATTTGACTGGAATCATAATTCCTCTTGTTTGCAGATGTTGTCACAAAAAAGAACATGTCAGAAATGTTTGACACTATTGTTTTCACTTTTAGAAGTCTGTGTAGCAACCCCGGTAATATTATTGGTGGACAATTAGAGGAAGGGAAGTGAATCAATCCAGAAATTATAAGAGATGGAGCCATCCTCAAGGCAATCTTTCTATCAAACTGGAGAAAGGATTTCAAAAATTTATTAAATGCTCTGCAATTTTCTTTCAATTGTCTGTTCAGCCATAGGAAGTCATAATTTATGACTGATCTTTCATCTGTTGGCCTTTCTTGTTGAGAAATACTTTGGGGGCAAGTCTCCATTAAGCAAGGCAAGGCAAGGCAAGGCAAGGAAATAGTGTTACTTCGACCATTTAAAATTTCATAGCATAATCAAATACCATCAAAATGGAGATACATGGATGACTTGTAGAATGGGCCGTTTTTTGTAATTACATGATTAGATTAATTCAGTGCCACAGATCTCTTCAGATACATATGTAGGTCTATTGATGACAAATCTGCCTCACTGTTATACTAACAGATGCACAGTTATTAATCTTGGAAAGAATCCACATCCCCTTTTCAGAAAGATCAGAGAAGCCAATTAAGGGTGACATGGCATCTTGTGTGGAGGAACTGCTCTGCTCTTCCTACAAATAGGCAAAAATGATGCCAGAACCTGTGAAAAAAATGCCAAGAAAAGAATAATTGTGCCATACATCATAATCTTTTCATTCTTCTCTGCCATTTTGAGCCAGTATCTTTCTCAGATTACATGTTCATTGTAGCAAGTGCAGCTCTGCAAATGCATGACACCTGCTAACTGTTCTGCTTCCCTTCTCAAACTTCTCATTTACCAGCCTTCGTTAAGTACTCCAGTGGGCTGACACAGCAAAATAAATGCCAAAAATGCTCTCTACTAGAACACTAATAGCTCAGCGGTATGATCCAGGGTTGTTAAATCACATTGTAAGCAATATCTAGGCTATTTGGGATCATAAATAAATAATGAGGAAAATACAGGAAATCTGTACTCAGAAGATATTAGTGTTCACATTGTTCTAGTTCACATTGTTGGTGTTCAGTTAGTGCCAGGAGCTATATGATGTACAGAACATATTATTTGTATATTCATTTTGCAAGGTAAAAACTTAGATCTACTCATGGAATTTACTTGGTGAAGAATACTGAAATGACAGAGTTTGTAAAAAAATGAAATAAAAAAATTCATATCACCCTTATTGTCTGCTTTTGAGATTTTAGCTTATCCTATTCAAAACAGGTTATTTTTTCCCCATACTTACACCTGTTAAAACTGTTTTCCTATGTGGTGCGTGGACTTCCTTGGAGAGGACTCCTTCAAACACTTAAAGAGCAAGACAAGACACTGGCAACAAAATAACTATATTTGTACTGAATGGACATCAAAACCCCCTATGAAAGGAAGATGGGGTAGTTTTTGCCTTTATTTTGGTCATGTAAATGCTGGTAATACTAACTTTTATTTTTCTTTCCTTTTTTCTCTGATAGCTAGGACAAACCTTAAAAATATGGAGGTAAGTGACTTCTTGGACTTCCAAAGATCTGGGGATGCTGTTCCCATGAACATCCTATTCATACCATCCTATTCTCTAGGATATCTGAAGGAGCTTACTTCTCCTTCCTGAAAGGGTAAGAATTTCAAATCATCTAACATGCTACAAGGTCAAAGAGACATTACACAGATTTTTCTTATGACACAACTGATGTAGTAACATTTTTAGAATGACAGCAGTGTCCTACATTGCTTTTTCAATGACTGAAATTATGAAATTCCTGGGGGACATCAATGACATTTGTATGGTAGAGGCTTTAAAAGATCTAGATGTGTAGTTAAGGAGGTAAGTAGATGAAGTGCAGTGCCTACAAGGTTGGGGTCCTGAACTGGGGAGTTAAAAAGTACAGTAGGATGGACAAGATATATTAACAATATTGGATATCCCTGAAAGAGGATAGCAAGTTATTTTGCTCATAGAATCCTCATTCTTAATTCATCTGTTTTATGTAGCTCAAAAGATTATAAATTCTCACAGCAGTTTCTTTTGTTTTTCTGGGAAGTATAAGGAAAAGAGGAAGAAGTAAAGCGGGGGGAGCATGTAAGGCAAGATTGATTTTGGAGGCTGTAATGACAGGTTTATTGATCCTGACTCATGAAGTAAGAAGTTATAGATTTCTGTGATGTTACAAAGCCAGCTAAAACAGCTACATAATGTCACACACTACCCACATATTGGTCAATTAGATGCTTGCTTTTTATCTTCTGGCTGTTTATGATACATTGTAGACATGATTTAACAGCTGGATCAACCATCCAACTTTTCTTTTTTAGTAGCTGAAAATATAGCGTACTCTGCAAAAATAAGGGCAAAAGAACTATATGATTCTCTTAAAGATAAGATTTTACACATCAAAATTAAGAAAGGAGATGGCAGTGACATTTGCACATTTAAAAAAAAAATTAGTTAAATGCAAACCATTCTGTATTGAATAAAATTTTTGCTTTAGTATAAATAAAAAAATAAATGTACTATTATTTCTTGTGCATACCTGGAATTTGCCTAGGAAGATTGCCTCGTAGTGTGCTGGTTGAGTCACACCATTTTTTATAAAATGGTTTATTATGAAATAATTTCAAACAAGACTCAAAAAGCCCTTGTGCGGGAAGAAAAGATGTCATAGTTGGTATTTAGTCATCCAGAGATGTTTCAGTTACCCATCATGATGACAGATTCCTGTGAAAAAAAGTCTTTGAGCCTGGCCTATCCACCAACTCCAGAGTCAATGGAGAGAATAAGAGCAATGTCTAAGCTAGACTTCAAAAGCAAGATGTCTGTCGTTTGCTTAATTTAGATTTTGAATCTAATTTCAAAATTCTTTTCACTGACAGTAGAATTGTCCAGGTATGCAAATATTAGCCAAGGTGATCCAAAATTCTCATTCTTAATTTGACTTGGGATGCAAAAGTATCTGTAAAGTACTTTCATTTCACACCTTTGGAAGGCGGTATGAATACAGTCATTTACTGTTTTTGTAACTATGGTGGCTGTAAGGAAAAATTTTCAAAGATAGTAAATAAGAAGATAAACAGTCTTCAACAGATATGTTTTTCTGCTGGTTTTGTCTAAAGTGAAGACAGTGCCATTAGAAGAGAATGTGATTCCACAAACATCTAGGGATGAATCTTTACAAGACCTTTAAGAAATCTATATGTGTGATTGACAATCACTGTACAGCTCTGTGCCAAGTTCAGCTAGCTAACATGGATCTAGCTGATGTGGCCACAGTAACATTATTTATTTCTCGTGCTAATAAATATTTCCATCTTTTTCTATTTCTAAAAATATTTACTGCAGCACTATTTTCCTAGCCCAGTGAATGCACATGCAGACACAGACACACACACGTACACACACCTCTGGATAAAAAACTCTTAAGATAACAGTTTAAATGCAGATAAACCACAAAACCGAGAGAAAGCTATTATTACTATTCCAATTTCTAAATTGATCTTGGAGACATGAAGAGTTTAAAACAACCTACTTGATGTCGCACACAAATCTGAACGATTTAAACTAACTACTCTAATGTCCCTGTCTGGTGGATTTGAGATTTCCATTCATCTCCAAATTACAGGAACAATCATGGAAACTTTCCTGATGGATCAAGCTGGCTGTCAGATGAGGACCAGCTTAGAACATACCAAGGCCTTGTATATCCAGGTTTCTTTCTTGCAACAGTCAAGGTGCAGAAAAGGGGGGTGTGATATGGCCAGAACACTCTCTATGAGCTCAGATGCACTTATGGGTCCTGCAGTTCAGAACAGAACATCATCCTTCCTGGGTGCAGCATATTTAAGGAAAATGAAACTCCAGAGGTAGCAATCAGCATAATTATATCGAAACTACTACGTGACATCTATAGCATTATAGAATCATAGAATCATAGCATTGTTTTGGTTAGAAGTGACCTTTAAGTCCAACTGTTAACCTAGCACTGCCGAGTCATCACTAATTCATGCCCTGCCACATCACATCTACACAACTTCTAAATACTTCCAGGGATGGAGATTCAATCTCTTCCCTGGGTGGTCTGTTACAATGCTTGAGAACCCTTTGTGTGATGAAATTTTTCCTAATATCCAACCTAAACTTCCCCTGGTAAAATTTGAGGCCATTTCCGCTAAGCCTATCACTTGTTACTTCGGAGAAGACACCAATACTCCCCTCACTACGAACGTCTTTCAGGCATCTGTAGGGACTGATAAGGTCTCCCCAGATCCTCCTTTTCACTGATCTAAACAACTCCAGCTCCCTCAGCCACTCCTCATAAGATTTGTTTGCTAGACCCTTCACCAGCTTCATTGCCCTTCTGTGGACACTCTCCAGCGCTTCAATGTCCTTGAAGTGAGGGGCCCAAAA
>NW_010396139.1:0-869 GCF_000710305.1 Buceros rhinoceros silvestris
CTGCAGTGAGCAGGGACATCTGCAACAAGAGTGGGTTGCTCAGAGCTCCAGGGTCCAACCTTGAATGACCTGGAGTGTTTCTGATATATGGCAAAACCTGAACTTTTATATGGCATAAATGATGAAGGGCCTGAACCAAGGCTTTTCTGCAGCTGCTTGAAATGTGCAGCATTTCACTGATGGAACAGGCTGTGGCCATTGTACTTTGTGCTGAGCAGGTTGACTCTATAAAAGCCATTGGCTCACAGATATAACGAGGGAGCCTTGTACAAACAGGACACGCTTTCCTCAGGGAGGGAGTAATAGACTGATAAGAAAGAAACATCTTGACCAGAAGGTGCCAAAAGCTGGATGATTACCAAAACACTGTGAAATCAGCAGTTTTCTGCAGTAACTGGAGAAAGGTAAAGACAGCAGAGAGATCACAACCCCTGACTCAATTTGACCGAGACGATTTGCTATTTACATAAATAGTGGAGATGCACTAACCAACAGAAAACAGAATACTAATTAATTTTTAACCAATGGGAAGTCATTTTTTTGTTCCCTAAAAGGTATAAAGTTTGATGCACTCTGGATCAGGGTGTGTGGGCTATTTGGATCACCCCCAGCACCCTGTCTTCTGCAACACTGGAATTAAATCAGTATCTTTGCCCTGCGTGTCTGATTGACTTATTGCACACTGGGTAACCAGACCCTGGTTTTGGGACAACATTTCCAGGGATGGGCTTCTACCACCTCTCAGGGCAACCTGGGGCAGGGTCTCACCACCCTCAGCAGAAACAATCTCTCCCTCCTCTCTGGTCTCACTCTCCCTCTGCCAGTTGAACCCATCAGCCCTTGTCCTGTCACAACAGCCCCTCCTGAAC
>NW_010396139.1:1165-5895 GCF_000710305.1 Buceros rhinoceros silvestris
GGGCCTCCTCGGCCCCGGCTCCAGCAGCTCCGTGTCTCTGCTGTGCTGAGGAGCCCAGAGCTGGACCCAGCCCTGCAGGGGGGTCTCCCCAGAGTGGGGCAGAGGGTCAGGATCCCCTCCCTCGAGCTGCTGCCCACACTGCTGGGGCTGAGCCCAGCACACGGGTGGCTTCTGGGCTGGAAGTGCACCTTGCTGGCTCATCGCCAGGTTCTCCCTCCCCAGCACCCCCGAGTCTTTCTCCACAGGGCTGCTCTCCATCCCTTCATCCCCAGCCTGGGCTGATAGTGGGGGTTGCCCCAACCTGGGGGCAGGACCTTGCACTTGGCCTTGTTGAACTTCAGAAGGTTCACACAGACCCACTTCTCCATCCTGTTCAGGTCCCCCTGGATGGATCCTGTCCCTCAGGCATGTCAACCACACCACTCAGGTTCACACAGACCCACTTCTCCATCCTGTTCAGGTCCCCCTGGATGGATCCTGTCCCTCAGGCATGTCAACCACACCACTCAGCCTGGTGTCATCCGCAAACATGCTGTGGGTGCCCTTGAGCCCACTGTCCATGGTTCCTTTGCTGGTGGGTCAAAACAGCTCTGGCCTGTCCACCCAGCAGTAATGCACATGTAGCTGGGGGCAGAGATTTGGAGACTGGCAGTGTTGCTGCTTGCCTCTGGTTTTAAACCTACTCCTGAGCATATGAAATCCTCCAGGCCTCACCACAGGCTGTGTGCTTGCCAAGCACCTGTCCTGGCTGGGTGGGCAGGGCTGCACCCTTCTAATAGGGTCATCCTGTAAGACGTTCTGGAAAATGTCAGTCAGTTTGGAAATCAGCACAGTTACTGAAATGTGGATAGCTTTTAAAACACAGCATTTTATTCGTGGCAGACAGTTTTCCTTAAATTATAGAAAAAAACTTTAAAAAAAAGTGGATTGTATGTGTGGGAATTTGGTGGAGATTCCTTGAGCTGGCATCAGTAATGGCTGGAACAGGGAGTCTTGTGGAGAGAGGATGGCTCTGTTTCAGCTGGGCAAAGAAGGCAAATACTGAAGGTCCCAGTGTCCAAATGAAGACCTTTGCCCAATTAACTGCAAAATTAAAATCCACGCCCCTCAAGATGCTCTAGGTCAATAACCAGCACGTGATAAACATGTATGACTGTCACTCAACTCTCCACCCAAATCATGCTGAAAGTCACCTGAGATGTAGGGTAAAACAGAGCGAGGGTGTAAAAAACCAGGAGGGGCTAATACCTGGCTGGGGGAAAAGACTGAAGACTGAACAGGGAGTCTTGTGGAGAGAGGATGGCTCTGTTTCAGCTGGGCAAAGAAGGCAAATACTGAAGGTCCCAGTGTCCAAATGAAGACCTTTGCCCAATTAACTGCAAAATTAAAATCCACGCCCCTCAAGATGCTCTAGGTCAATAACCAGCACGTGATAAACATGTATGACTGTCACTCAACTCTCCACCCAAATCATGCTGAAAGTCACCTGAGATGTAGGGTAAAACAGAGCGAGGGTGTAAAAAACCAGGAGGGGCTAATACCTGGCTGGGGGAAAAGACTGAAGACTTCACAGAGGTGGTTGACAGGCCATTCTCCTCTTCCTCCACCCAAGACAGGGACACCCTCTTCATTAGAACTGTGCTGTCACTATACGGTGACAGTACCCAGGATAGTTTTCTTTTGCCATATTAATGTGACACAATCAGTTACTTCTCCTATTGCAGTCAGTGCAGATCAACGGCAGTTCTCAATCCGTTGTATCCGTCGCTTTAACAAACTGCTATTATTTCTACTGGCTTTGCAGAACTGTTTCAGTGCGAGTCCTTTCGGGCTCTGGCCCGCAAACACCAGACTCCTGCTTTTAACGTGACAAAGTGCTCACAGCAACAGTCTGCAGAGAAGCAGCAGACGGCATCTGACTGTGCAACACAGTCATTTGCTTGTGCTTGAGGAGAAACCTGTGTGGACTGCATGCTCTGTGAGACAGCGAAAATCCAGCTGGGAACTGACCACCCATTTCAGGTGGACACCGCTAGCTGGTCCAGGTTACAGTGAGCGAGGATCCGTCCCCCCGCAGCGAAAGCCCCAAGGGACAGCATGGGATCCCCAGTGACACCCTCAGAGCCATAAGCCCCTGCCCAGCTACTCCTGGTCCCAGGGACGCTGAGGCCCATGGTCTGCGGGACACCCACCCTCTCCCCAGCACTTCATGGGCCCAGGGGCACTGCCAGGGGTATGGGACATGCCACAGGGTGCAGGGGAAAAGCATTCCAGGACTGCACAAGGCTTATCACAGCATGCCCAAGGGAGGAACCAAATCTGAGGAAACACCAAGGTTGACATGGTTTGGGGACAACAAACAGGGGAAAACAGAGGGATAAGGGGATAACAGGGCCTGTTGTGCATAAGCAGGTGGATGTTGGCCAAGGGCAGACAGTGGCCATGCCAGGGTCCCTTCCGCTCATCAAGTGCTGATTCCAACGCTGCCAGGGTGAGGGCTTGCCCTTGGGTGCGGGTGCCAGCACTGGTGGTGTGCAGGGATCTGCATCCACATGGGGCTGCTGCCAACGAGGAGGTGAGGTGGTCTGGGAGCCCAGGCACACTGTCTGTCTGTCTGTCTCTGTATGTGTGTGTGTATGTTTGTGCCTGTCTTCCTGGGGTAGGGGTGGAGGGCGGTGGAGCTTCTGGAGGCTCAGATGTCCTGGTGCCAGAAACTGGGGAGAATGGAACTCAAGATCAGGTACTGGGCAGACAGTGTCTGAGCCTGGCTGCTGGAGAGATCAGCACTGCATATCCATCTGTCCGTGCACAGGTCTGTCCGCATTGATCTATGTGCCCCTTCTGGGCCAGAATCAGCACAAGCGGAAATGGAGCGACACCACACAGGACATGTTGTCAGCCTCTGAGTCTTCCTGCACAAATGTAGACCGTCTCTTACAAAGCAACTTCAAAGCAAGTGTTCGGAAATAAAAAACACTGCAGCCCCACAGGAAGAGAGGTTTGTCTGGAGCTCAGGCTGGGGAGTTCCAGCCGGGCTGGTCCTGCCAGGATCAGAACTTCATCTAAGGAATTGTGTGCCGGTACATCACCCCAGCAATGATCTCAGTAGGCAAAGAGGAAGACATCAGCAGCTGTTTTTTATTTAGTGAGGTACCACTGAAGTTCCAAAATCCTTCTTGAAAAGGGAGTACAGTGTAGTGAAAATCCCACTCCCTGAGCTGTGAGAGCTTCCTAGCAGCAGCTCTGAAGAAAAGACAGGCAGACAGACTGGTGAAGAAACCACCATCCCTGGTCAAAGAAAGGTTCAGAAGATGCTGCCGTGGTTGTGGCAGCCCCCATCCACCTATGGATGACATCACAAACCACCTGTGATGTCACAAACCACCTGTGATCAGAATCACAGAATCATCTGGTTGGAAGATACCTTGAAGATCACCGAGTCCAACTGTTCACCCTGTGCTGTCAGAGTCCCTAAACCATGTCCTGCAGCACCATGTCTACATGTCTTTTAAACCCCTCCAGGGACAGGGACTCCACCACCTCCCTGGGCAACCTGTTCCAATGCTTCACAACCCTCTCTGTAAAGAAATCACAGTGTCATCCCGCTGAGTCATCTCCCAGTGGTGCTCATCCTGGCTAAGTAAGCTGGGTCTAAATAACCCAAACAGTGCCCTGTGCTGATGTGGTTGACCAGCTTGGCATGGGCTTGAGTTCTCCATCAGGCAAAGGAATTGGTGGCTGTGCAGTGCAGACATCCCCTAAAGAACGTGGCTCAGCCATCACTGAGGTTAGGAACCCGTGACTTGAAACAATCAGTGCTGTTTCCGGTGGTAAGGATACCACCGAGACTGGAAAATTCTGAGTAACCCTGGTTGGTGTCTGCCTGCACCTTGCTAGAAGGGAGTTCTGTTCTGCTAGCAAATAGGCAGCAAACGTGTGCCAAATTGAGCCGTTTAATGTATAAAGAAAAAAGGCCATAATGAAATTAATGACAAGGCTCCCTTGCTTTGATGTAAGTTAGTGGAGGGGAGGGGACCAAAGGGGCACAAAAAAAAAAAAAAAAAAAAAAAAAAAAAAAAAAAAAAAAAAAAAAAAAAAAAAAAAAAAAAAAAAAAAAAAAAAAAAAAAAAAAAAAAAAAGAGCAAGAGGATTGCAGAGCAAATTTTTTTCATCATTGTATACTTGTAGCCTATGAGCAGGAAAGTATGGGGAGGACACAGCTTCGAAGCAACCCTGTAAAGGAAAAAAAATCACCTTTCACCTTCAGTGAGGCCAGACAAGAAAAGCTTTCTTAAGAGATGGCGGGTTTTTAATCAGTATTAGAAAAACATCTCTTCAAACAGCACTCCTTTTTTCACTACTGTTTGATAAAATGCACTAGAAATGCCAAATTTGTCACATTCAGTTTGTTATTCCTTTCTGATCAGCCATCCCCTGCACCAGATGGACAGGTTCCCCGTTTCTCCTTCACTGTGAATGCTCTTCTGGCCCTCTTGGCTTTGCCCTCCTAAAACGATAAATTCGCAGGAGACTGGAGGCAGGCGTTCCTAGTTTCCGGCTGGCTTTTCCCAAAAGTTGAGCTCTGGTGCCACCCGGTGACTAAGTTGAGTACAAGGACAAGGAAATACAGGGGAAATTCTGTCGCGAGTAAGTGAAGGTCTTAGCTGGGTGCTGTTTTCCAGGCTGTTGGAGTGATGAGAACTAAAATACTTCATCTTGTTATAGAAAAG
>NW_010396140.1:0-220 GCF_000710305.1 Buceros rhinoceros silvestris
AGAGACTTGAAAATCCCTCCTGTTTGCAAGGCGCTGTCTGTACACTTTGTGCTCTGTTGTGTGGAGGTTGCTAGGCTGCATTTCTCAGGGCAGCAGCAAAACCTGCTGCCTTTTTGTCTTCCTTGTATCTCCTTCCTGCTGCCTGAAAAGGGCTGTGAAATAACCCCTGGGCTCGGTTCCTTACGAGCTCTTCGTTGCTCACCATAGCTATGTCTTGAGG
>NW_010396141.1:0-2007 GCF_000710305.1 Buceros rhinoceros silvestris
TCTTTTACTGCTTCAGGGAAATATCAGGTCATGGACGCGTCTTTCTCTCCTTGATAAAGGTTTCCAGCCCGGGGGTGTAAGATTCAAGAGTCCTGTGCGGCATATCTGAGAGAGCCGCAGCCCAGACAAGATAGAGAGGAGGGGAGATAGAGCAGAGGGGGAAAGCAAGATGGCAAAATAGCGTCGAATCTCCCAACACGCCTCCTTTTATGACTTCATTCAAAGAGGTGTGTTCTCCTTCCCAGTAGGGAACAACTCTCTTATGAGGAAAGGCTGAGAGACCTGGGTCTGTTTAGCCTGGAAAGGAGAAGACTCTGGGAGGATCTTGTCGATGCTTATGAATGCAAAAAAGTGGGTGCCAAGAGGATGGGGTCAGACTCTTTTCAGTGGTGCCCAGTGATAGGACTAGGGACAATGGGCACAAATTAGAACACAGAAATTTCCACCTAAACATAAGAAAAAACTTCTTTACATTGAGGGTGGCAGAGCACTGGAACAGGCTGCCCAGAGAGGCTGTGGAGTCTCCTTCTCTGGAGATATTCAAAACCTGCCTGAACGTGATCCTGGCCAACCTGTTGTAGATGAATGCACCTTAAGAGGGGAGGTTAGATGATCTCCAAAAGTCCCTTCCAACCCCTACCGGCCTGTGATTCTGTGACAGCAGTCCATAGCCAGAGGAAACATTTCTGCTTCAGTATGCACATGAACAAACTCCTTGAGTGAATGGTGCTGCCCATCTTCTGACAATTGCTTTACTAGTAGGCAGATGGTTATGTGTCATTGTTCTTTAACATAGCAAAGGAAAGAGCATCATGAAGTAGTGCAAGAGTTACACCTTTAACTTCAGTTAAGAAAACTGTGTCCACTCTCACTGGGATTATGTGCTGTGTTTCTTAATTCAGGCATCAGATCTCCATCAGAAAGACAGAGATCATGGAAGAGTATTATTTAGATAGCCGTAGATAAAGATGATTGTTTACAAAGTTGTTCAATCAACTCAAAAATTCCACAAGAATGTGCCTCGAAGAAGAGACAATCATAAGATTATTTCTTTCGGCTTTGGCAGTCATTATGCTTTAAACGAGCCCATTCTTGTACCTACAGGAAGCCTGAAGTTGTGCAGCACATCAACATTAAAAAAAAAATCAAGATGGCTTTTTGTGGAGGAAAAATAATCCTGGTGTTTCAGTAGTCTTTGGATCCCCAGTAAGATGAATCATCCATTTTTCAATTTAAAAGATGTACATCATGGCCAACAGAAAGAACCCTTTAAACAAATCCTTTTTTCACCCAAGGAATATTTTTTCATTGACAAATCACAACAAGAACAAAAGAAAATGCCATGTCTAGGAGATCACACCTTTGTAATATCTAATCAAGGATCAAAAAACAAGGTACCGATTGTTTTGTCTTTGACCCAAGCCAGAACTTCCCACCTTCAGTATAGTATGCAGAAATGAAGCTGTTTCTTTCAGGTTTCAAAATCAAAATAGAGGTCTTTGGTATATGAATCAAATTAAATAACCTCTGGCATCCAAAATTCTCCTAACAGAGAGTAATGTATGTGAAGAGAGAGCTCATTATTAATCACCAAAAAAAAAAGTTTGCAAGAATAGCTAGCGGGAAAATCAATCAATAACTTCAGAGACCTGAGGCAACTTTGAGTCTGACATTTTTTGGTCTATGACTATGTATGGATTAGCAAATACTGCAGTGCGAAAGAGGGTGTGGAGCAAAACAGCTGGTGGTGAGGACTGAGTCACAACTCTGTGGAACTTTTTTTGATCTATATCCGGACTTCCATCCCGTATTTAGATTCTGGTCAGATCTCATGGACCAACTGTCCGTTACCAGCCGGAAAACATTACTTGCACTCCTGGAGCACAGCTTGCCATTTAGCCTCACCCAAAAGAAACACAGTTCATGCACTCCATGACTCACTTCATGAAGTGAGTCAAAAGACAGTAACGCAAGTAGACCCATCGGCTCCTGCAAGGAGAGGACACC
>NW_010396141.1:2105-12218 GCF_000710305.1 Buceros rhinoceros silvestris
CTTTCCCTTTGTAGTGAGTAAGTGTTTTAAGTTACTGAAAGAATTGCCATCAAAGATATTAGCAAAAAGGATTTTAATATTAATTTGTAAAAGTTCGATGGCGAGGTTCACTCTATGACTTGCTATGTGGGAGAAATACACAAAGCTAAATCAACTTGGAGTTAGGCTAGAATGATTTTACACAGAGATTGAGAATGAAAGGGGTAAGGGAGACGCTTCCATCAGGTCATGAGGTTTAGAATGGACTCTCTTGCTTTCTAAACTTCTTCTCAGAGAGGGGTCTATGTGTGGCTGGATCCAAATGTAGTCCCAGATTTGGTCAATGGTTTATGAGTAAGAGAGTTTGGGTACAGAGAATTCAGTGGTAGTGGTTTAACATGGCATTGTGGGTCCTTTATAACTTTAAGGTAGCAGAAGTTTAAAATTCATTAACACTATTAAGATAAATAGGCTGTATGATTATATAACAATGCTTAATCAGTCAACTGGTTACAATCAATGTTTAATCACAAATGCGCGCACACACACACACATAGAGCTATCTACACATGCAGAGGTTAATCTATGATTAAGAGGTTTCCCTTTCTGCAGATTATAGTAAATTTTAGTACCCAATGTTCTTTAGGATTTTAAGAAATCCAGGTATAGTGAATAACTCACATCTCCATTTGTTAGCTTTTACAAGGGAACTTTCTCTTCACTGTCATTGGTCTTTGCAAGCAGTCTTTCCCTTTGTTGGCTTTACCAGCAGATGGTCTGAGTCATGCCTGAGATGTGTCCCAGCTCAGGGGCAGATACTGAGACACAGGCCACTGTGGTCCCAGAGAGCTCCAAGAGGCTTCGCTTAGGCTGTAATTTTTATGGGATCAGGTAGTTGGCTCATAGTCAAATCACGTGTAATGGAAGGGTAGGCATGAGACTACTTTTACCCACAACTTTCTTTGTTCCTTGATAAATAAGTTTTGGAAAAGCCCCTAGTCTAGTGTGTTGGTTACATGACTGATGTTCCAAACTCACCTGTATTGATGTTTACTGCATCTCTGCTCCATTGTGGGTGTTCAGAACAGACTGAAACTAGAGGAGTTCTTGGTCTGGCCACGGCTCAAGCCTTTACCTCCTCTGGACTCTGGACCAAACTGCCACCAGTCTGGTCAAGGGGTCTAGTGTACCCATTGCACTTGGTTAGGATCTCTCTTAGGATCAGTGTTTATAGGATTGAAAGATAATTGACTTTGGTAATTGTTCTTTTCTGTGTTTGGCCATGATTCTGTCAGGTATTTCTGGCTCCTTCCAGAGTGGGCTATGATCAGCAGGAGTTTCAGGTAGGGTTAGGGAGCACCTCGTGACCCTAACTTGCTGTCAGGTGACCAGTGAGTGCCTAATCATCCCAACTCACCATACTGTACCCAGCACAAGAAAGTAACAGACTCACTGCATTTGTAGCCAAAACAACAACATAGTGTTGGCTGGTCCTGAGATCACAAGGTGGCCCAGGGGTGCTGCACCACCACACCCCTCCATAGAATAACTCCTACACAGTTCAACCCTTCCCTCAGCCCCAACAACCACAGGATACTGAGAAATCATGGTAGGAAATGAGTGTGGTAGTTCAGTTTGGAAGAGCCCTTGTCATCACTTTAAGTACTGGCGGGTGTGCAGGTCATTGTCCCCAGCCTGCTGCCTAGGGCAGTTTCCTCCTTGTCCTACTCTTCAAGCCAAGACTGCCCATATAATTGACTTCTTTTGAAACTCAGAGTAAATAATTGTCATTCTTAACTCAGTACTGCTGTGGCTGAACTGATACAAAATGCAACAATCCATATAATTTGTAGCATTCTACGTCATTTTGTGAGACTTTTCCAGTCTTCCTTGCAATTATAAAATCAACAGCCCTGCATTGTTTGTTTTGTCAGATCCAAAGGGCAAAACGTTCTTTCATATCGAAGACAATTCCCCTTCACCTGTTTTATTAGAGGCTCCAGTCATCATTTTCACCCTTAAGCAGCTTCTTATGGTTTTAAAATATTAAAATTTAGCAACATTGGTTCCCCAAGCTCTGAATTTTCTAAAATCCCACAGATCAAATACCGAATGGCTGGGTTTTGTTTAATTTTCATTTGAACAGAAACCTTAATTAAAATAATTAGTCAACATTCCAGTTACCTTTTAAGCTAAAATTTCTGTGACCTCCAAACATTTAATTCTCTGTGAATGTAAGATTATGACAATGAAAGCTTGCTGACAACATTTTTTTGGCGTTACTGAAGCATAAGTTATTCCATTTGACAGTGCAATTGTATTTAAAAAACAATGTCTAGCCAAATGCAGTCCAGAGAAGTTTCCATAAAGACCCTGTTTAGTTACCTAAATAATCTGTTTGGAGATGGATCTGTATTTTGCAGTAGAAAAGGACATTGAGGTATATATTGTGTTGTTACGAGGTTTATAACTGTGTAGTTTCTACAGGAGATCTTCAAAGTTGATGTTGTTTGGGAGCTAGGGAATGGATGCCTTTATCTCCTGAAGTCTCTTACAAACTTCTCGTTTATGGTTTTATTCAAGAAATAACTTTGTGATGCCAGGTTTGAAAAGGTGGTTTTTAAAGGGCTGGAGAGGGAATTTTCTTCAGTCCTTCTTCTGAAATAACTACCACACTATGAAATAGCTTGTGCTTGTTTCTCTTTCACCCATCTAGGAAACAAAGCAAAGTAAAAAATATTTTACTTTTTGTTATTTTCTACCTATAAATGGAATTTTAGAATATGGTGTTTTTCTAAAATCCTGTTGTAGCTTCATTTAATGGCCCCTAGTTCATTAAGATGCAGAATACAGTCATGCTATTCATTAGTTTATGCATCTTTACATATATGTGTTCACATTTCAGGACCTCAGATAGAAAGATTGAGAGCTGAGGGCTGGAAGGAGCTGCCTCTTGTCTAATACATACTCTTTGTCCAAGCTTACTGTCCCTTCACTGGCTCACTGTGAAAAGGTTCTTTTTTTTTTTTCCCAAAGATTTATAATTTGTCCAGATATTGGTGGGGTTTTTGTTTAGGTTTTTTTAAGCAAGAATGGCAAAACATTTATTCCTGGTGCAAAGGATGCATCTGACACATTCTGAAATACAACATAGTACTAGTAGGAGGGTATTATTTTTCAATGTGGAAAACCCCTCTTTATTTCTTTAATCTTGAAAATATCTAGAATTGGAAAAAGCTGAAGTATGGAAAAATGCAAATGAAATACTGGAACCCAAAGTTTTAAAGTTCACGTCACAAGTATACTAAAATTTTAAAGCAATTGAGAACCGCACCTCAAAAAAGGGACTATAATAGCCATAATTACAAACAAGGGGAGCAGCCTTGCCTCTTATTCCACTGTGTTGGTTGCTCAAAAAAATACCAGACTGAAACAGCAAAATGTCTGTAGAAAATTATTAGCCTTGTTTGTACTTGCCAGGCCTATTCTTTGTGATTAATCAGCCCCAAACACTTACCAGCTAATTGTTTTACAGTTAGTTACTCCACCATTCTCCTGCCAGATACAGAATTGAAGAAATTATGAAGGGTGGTGATCAGCATTAATGCATTTCCCAAATTATATACATCCTGTTAAAGTGAATTCTTATGTATAACTGGTCTCAGCTCCTGATGAGAGTGTTACACTTCTTCCTGAGTTCATAAAAATATCTTTTTTTGAGTGGGAACATGCTTTTTCTGTGGGGAAATGTGCTAGAAAGGAAGCAGAAATGTATAAAACTATGGAATCCTGATGAAGATTGCCTTTCTCCCACCAAAGGCTGTGGCTGAGTGGATGATTTCACAGTACTTCATCCCTGGGAGTGAGAGCTCATGGCCCTGGTATGCAGAAACATCATTTTTTTTTGCTACAAAAGCAGCGCATTGTTCATTTGTGAAGGGAAGACATGCGTGGAGTGTCGTGGTTCCCCTGCCCTGGAAAAATGACACAGTCTTGTACAGAGAAGAGGATGTCTCCCAAATTATCTCTGCAGATATGGAGAACTAAATACACAATCTTTAACTCTATTAAATCTAAACTTTAGAAATTCATACAGACAGGCTGAAAGCTTTTGCTTCTGTATGTGTCACATGGTGCCTTTGCATCAAATGGAAAATTTCTTTAGTTCATATTTGTGAGAAATTTGCCATGCTATTGCACGTTTACTTCCTCGTCTTTCAAAAGGGCTCTGTGTATGTAAAGCCTGGGTGTTTTCCCCACTTCTCCCTCAGTTTGTGAACTCAGCCAACAGAGGGGTAGGATTTAATTATCTCTCTTCTTTGTTTGTTTGTTTGTTTTGTTTTGTTTTGTTTTTTGTTAGGGAGGCAGAAAATAGTTCTGTCTGAAGGGTGACTCTGTCCTGATATTTTGCCTGACTTTGCCTCTGATGATCTCCAAGCTTCTTGCTGCTTCATTTGGGTCTGTTTTAAATATTTAGATCAGTGTCAGGTTTTTTGTTGGCAGAGCAGAGGCCCATCATTCAACTGCAGATGTGAAAGCCCCATCTCAGAACAAATACCTTAAAGTCAGACAGACCACACGGCTCAATCTCTTTTTCAGGCTCTCCAGTAGATCTGTTTGTCACTGGGCTGGCAGGAGTCCTGTTCAGAAGTGCTGCGGTTCCCACCCGGAGCTGCAGCACCAGCCTGCAGATCTGCTCCTCTCACACACAGGGCTCTCAGCTTTGCCAATGCTTTCAAGACACTTTCCTTCTGTGCTGTTTTCTCCTTCTTCCTCTTGTCTTCTGCTGCACCTCACCGCTCTGTCTGTCAGCCCCACATCCCCCTCTCTTCTTTTATCTAGGATGTTTTGATTTATAACTAGCATCTGAGGACTCTGTTTTTAACCCTGCTCCTTTTTGTGCTCTTGGGGTCCAGTTAAAATAACACAGAGGAAGGAGTAAAACACTTCCTTTGGAGATTTCCAAATTGCCACTTTTCTTTTATTCCTCGATTTGAGCTTCCTCTGCAGCTTGAGCAGAAAATCTGTTCATCTATTTAATTTCTAAGACTGACAATATATTTTATAAATCATGCATCATGAGAAGGGTGCCTCATACCAATCCATATCTGTTGGATCGCTGTCAGGTCTTCTGGGAGACTTGTACATTGCAGGATAATAATAATACGAATGATAGCTTTCCAGTGTGAAGTGCTTTTTCTAAATAATCTCTTCTCTCCTCTGCCCTCTGCATTTTCCATCAGTTTAGGGCTGACTGTTACAGCATCAAAGATTTCTTTTTTGTTTATCATATCTAAAGTCTTGCATTCAAGCACTGGATTTCATTTTCCTAAATGGGGCATAAACATCAGCTTTCATTGACAAAACAAATGAAAATTCTCAACTAAGAAGTTTCCACAATGTGCCTGCCAGAAGCTGGAGAGTTCACTGTTTGAAGGGCCTTTTGATGTGTGCAGCATTTTTTGTGCATTTCCCAGGAGAACTGACAACTAGCATCTGTTATAGATATGATGCTCTAAAGGTAGCCTGAAACTGGTGTTTACCAATATTCCCCCACTCCAATAATATCCAATCATTTTAATGGACTACCATGCTAATTGGCTGAACCTTCAGCTGCAATAACATTTGTGTAATACACTATTACTTTATACCATGTAGAAAATTAGGTTTTTGGCTTATTGACATTTCATCATCAAATTTAAAATCTCCCTAAACCACAGTTTATGAGACTTTATTTGACTCTCATGTTAAACAAGCCACTTACAGTGCTGTGATCAGAAATAGCCAGAGCATTGTAATCACCAAGGTTCACATCACACCGGGTGTTTAAGTATGAGTTGCTCCACGTCTAATATTGATTTGGTTTTGGTATTAACGAGTCCACATCAGCTCCATTTGAATACATGGTAACTTAAATTCTGCGACAGGAATTATGAGTCTGATCACTTTCCACAGAGTACACACCTCCCATTCCTGGATTATTATGGACATTATTTCTCTGCTGGATTGGTGCCCAGGTATGTGTTGTCTCATTCTCTCTATCTAGGACCTTATTTCCATGAGAGGAAAACATGAGGACACAGACCGTAAAAGAGTCAGAACTGATAACTGAGCTAGATTTGAAAGGCACCAGCACTCTAGGACTGTGATGCTTTACAGCTCCCTGTGGT
The DNA here is from genome assembly GCF_000710305.1 of Buceros rhinoceros silvestris. Taxonomy (NCBI): domain Eukaryota; kingdom Metazoa; phylum Chordata; class Aves; order Bucerotiformes; family Bucerotidae; genus Buceros; species Buceros rhinoceros. Next base: position 8,255 of record NW_010396141.1, read on the forward strand.
TTAGACACTGCTATTTTGTACATGGCAAGTGGCACTTACTAACACGACCGCTTTCTCTCTACTCAGTGAACACTTGCTGCCCAACACGGTGTGAGAGATTTTTCTTCTCACATTGAAATTATAGTTTCAAAGGAAGTCTCAAGCTTTCTGCAAACAATTTGCATTTCCCTAACCTTCATGAAGAACAGTAACAGCTACTTTTTTCTTTTTTCCTTTTAAAGTCCCTCTGGCAAATTTCTGAGGTGCACAATTCACTCCATAAATGCGACATCCTCAGAAGGAATAGATTTTATATGTTACTTCTATAACACCATGTTTATTACCTGACTTACTTTCTAACATTTTATAATTGGTTTGACTAAGATAGAGAGGCACATTTTTAAAACTTGACTTTTAAACCATGGTATTCTCTACAGACAACAGACCTCCCCAAAATTTTAATTCGTGAGTTCTTCAGGATCAATGACACAAGTGAGTCTTGCAAGCAAAAAAATCATGTTGGCTTAGAGTGGAACAATGAGACATTAACTGCAGCCTGAAAAGAAGTGAACCACATTTACCTTCTCACAGTCACAGTGCAAAGGGATGTTCAGAGGGGAAAACCCTCTCTGGGCGGTACAATTCTGTGCTTGTAATGATGTTCTTTGCTTCTTGTAATCAGAGCTAAACCAAAAGATCCACCTGGCTTCCTAGACATTCGTTCATTCTTGAACTGAACCTGTGAAATCCTTATTCACAGACTTCAAGGTCTTTTAAACCTAATTCTATTACCTACCAGACCGTGACATGTCATGGTGTGGTAAGGAACTGGCAAGAGGTAAAATAAAAGCTTAATCCACTGCCATGGTTGATGTTCTTTCTAAATAAGGCAAATAATTCCTCAGGATTCATTTGAATCTTTGGGGTTTTTTGAACAACTGAATTGAAAACCATTGAAGTCTTGCTGAGTTTCAGCTATTACAGCATTTTCTGAAAATATCCTCTGTAAGTCTTGCATAGCTCTATGCAATTTTCTTTTTGATCTCACCTCTTTATCTGATGGCTGCCTCTACAAAAAAAAAAAAACAACCACACAAGAAAATCCATCACCATTAAAATCAAATTATATTCAAACCTCCAAATTCCTGCAGACAGATTCTCTGTGCTCTGTAAGTATCCAATCACTCTTTTTGTCATAGAAAGAGCTAGATCAATGTATTTTGTCTGCATCTTTCTTTCACTAACAGATACCACTTTGCCTCCTCCATTTCAAAATTTAGGGATAATTTTCAGATTCTGTTCCTGGTACCCTACTTATTTTGATAAAAACTCAGAAGTTGCAAGGGCTTTTTTGACTAAGCTCTAGGAATCAATAGTGCACTTTTTGTTTTTCTGACTTGGGTCTCAAAACAGTCACTCACTAGTACATTTCCTCTTCAGCATATTTTTTTCCACATTTTTACACGTCCTAATAATATGAATGACAAGGGACACATGAACATTCAAGAAGGTTCCAAGCAATGTTATTTTCATCTGATTAAATGCATATTTAAACACCAACTTACTGCTGTTCCATATGTAATTAAACTTTCTTCTATCAGATATTCCAATATTAAGGCTCAGGTTCATTAGCAAAATTAGTAAAGTGTATTATAACACTTCAAACCCACAGTGAACTGTGAAATCTTATGGCTATTTATACTACCAAAATAAAATACAGTCCCTTCTGTCCAGGGATTCAGATGGTTAATTTACTTGAGCACCCAGCCAAGCACTTATCTCTGCTAATGCACATGAATCTGCCTCAAGGTCTGCAGATCATCAACAGAAATACTTCAGGCTAAAATAAATATGTAGGGGCAGGTCGGAGTAGGAGGATGCTGGAGACATGCACCAGCGAGACAGGCCCTGGAGTGCTGGAATCCCATTAATTCATACTGAACTATAATTTCTGGGCCAGAGAGTAGCTGCTTACCAAATTGCTATCAACCCACAGCACCAGCATTTGCTTTACCACCGCTAATTCACAGTGCACTAATAACATTTGAGGGCTTCTTTCAGAGCGTAGTAATAACCTGCATCTAGACAAGCAAGGCCTTCAGCATCTGGATGTGTGGGCGGCAGGGCAAGCCACTTCACACAGCTTCGTGCTGGTGGTTTTCTGGAGTCACTGATGGTCATCTTACACTTGTGTGATGAAATAGCCCCGTGACAAGGTGCCAGTTGCTGACTGATAGTTGTCACAGCTTGTGTCAACTCTCCCACGTCTATGTATAGCCCCTGCCCTCTCCTCATCAAGATCAACAGCTTCCTTTTGAGTATATGGCTTATGCAGCATTTCTTATATAAGTTCTAAATCAGCTATGTTTCATCCACAGCTGAAGAAAGTAGTGTGTAGAGAACAGAGTATCTTAGGTTATGGACTTAATTTACCTCTCTTCAGATGTTGGCAAAGACAGACAAATTTGTATCCACACATGCACCCTGCTGAGTTAGTTTATCAGACCAAATATTCTTTCATGTTTAATGCCATAAAGGCAATATATATGATCAATATTTAGGTGAGGAAATTCTTCCAGTGAAGCATAACTATCTTTAGAGCAAGCAGCATTCTATTCAGTCTGAAATAAGACTGTATGTTTTAAGTAGCAGAGAACACTATAATACTCTTAAAAAGCTACAAAAAATAAGTGTTGACATTTCTTAAATATTCTGGTCAATATCTTTCTATCACTTGTCACAAAGCCGCCACTGTGATATGAAAAAAATCTTGAGCTGACTATAATGATGTTGCCAAGCACTAAGCAAAAGACCCCTAAATTGTAGTAATCCCAATTTGTGAGGACTGTAGATGCTCCTTAACATATCCTGTTACTCCCATCTTCCATAAGTATAATACTGAATGAAAATGATTGCTCAGTCATTGTTGCATCAGTCCCATGGCTGAAGTCCCCAAAGTAGTGTGGATTATTGATACAAATGGGAAAATGGTCAGAACATTGGGCAGAAGAATCAGACTCTGATGTGAAGGTGGTGAGAGACCATCATGTCTCCCATGGCTGGTTGCTCAAGGAAGCCAGACTTCTTGCCACGAGAAAGGAAATCTGAGATTCTTTTTCATCGAGCACCGAATTTTTGCTGACAGGAGCACCTGTTAACCCTTCCCAACACCTCTGCCAAGTCACTAGCTCACTGGACATGCCAGCCTACTTGAACTCAGCCATCGACAGGTGTTTCCTTATTTACTTTCTACATTTTCTTTTTGCAGCTTCTGTCATCAACACAGTACTAATATAAACCTGCACTGTTCCTGTCAGACTTTCTGTTTTGCTTTCTGTTAAATTAGAAATGAAGTTGGGAGGTATGTGATTCCAACAAAGTTATTAAAAACAAGACTAAGGAGAGGAGCAAAATCAATCTTCAAAGGAAGTTTTTGGGGAGTAGGAGAATGGGTGAGTGCTACATAATGATTATATCTGCTGCTAACAGACTTGTGGAGTTGGTACATAGCTGAATGCTGTTTGTAGCTGCTTTTTAAGCACATCTGGAGCCATTCTGTAGCAGGAAGCATATATGTGGCAATCGTAACAGCCCACATTAGCCCTGTCAACCATTCTGGCTGACATCTGGCACCCAAAGGAGAGATGATTAGTTTTAGTTTGCTCTTCAGAAGTGCAGAGGTCTCTTCTGTGGTAGCTGCTCCTAGGCAAAGCACAGAGGACAACTGCTAGTTTCATAACTGTGATAAAATCTTCCCGAGTTTTCTGCCAACAAGTAAATCAAAATCCAGAAGTACATTCAGTCTGGAACAGAATACAGATTTTCCCCACAAGTATATGTTGTGATATTTGTAATATTTAGCTATATTTATAAAATTTTAAACATGCTCTGATTGCTTGGTATTTGCAAATATACGCAATTAAATTCTTCTTTAAGCTGTGTCTTCAAAACATCACCTGTACTTTTGCTGCTTGACTTTAATATA
>NW_010396141.1:12310-13281 GCF_000710305.1 Buceros rhinoceros silvestris
CTGCTATATCCCATGAAATTTTTCTGTGCTTGGTCACTTTGTTAGATCATTTTTTTGGTAACTGATTCTCTCTAACAGCATAACGTTATGTCAACTTTGCAAACTTATGAAGAAAAAAGACAAAAGTAATTATTCGATATTTAAATGACATTTTATATACATCTTTCTATTTCATAGCTCAGACTAATGATTACTTAACCGGATCTTGGGAAAACGTATAAAGAAAATAATTTCTGTTTTTTAATAAAATCGTTGCAATATCTGTAACTTGTCTCCACAGAGACAAAGATAATATCATCTGTCTCCTGATTTGTGGGAGACAATAGAAAGATAATTTAATTGAAGTTGGATCACAGACTTGCACAGCAGAAGGAATTTCAGAGGAAATTAGACCTAGCAGGAACTTTTCAGGGGAAAAAATTCATTTCATCAGAAAATATCATGTTATGAAAACCAGCACTTTTAATAAAAAAAGAAAAAAAAATTCAGCATACTTTTCACATCAATATTTTAGAAGACTTCATCTTCCTAACATACTTGTCTTTTATTTCAAGACAAGATATTTTGTTTAACCATAAACTAATTACACTATAATACATATTTAATTGTAATGGAAGTCTTTAAAACCAAAAATTGAAACAATGCTTTGAAATTGAGTGAAGAAAATTATTTTATATGTCATTCGTCTTTCATTTAATTTGGTTTTGACTTAGTAAAATTTTAATGGTAAATAGATAAAAAGTAAAAGTTACAGCCACTGAATTAGCATAAGGATTCAGAGAACACTTCCAAAAAACCAAAATTTAAATCAATGCTATACTAAAAATGATTATTACATAGGGAATTGGAGGGAAATACTAACTGCCTTTTGCTATGTAAGTGAAAGTGTAGTTTTATGGTAGCCATTTCTTATTTTCAAAGGAAGATGTCTTTGTAAAGTATAAAATAAAAACTTTTAATATTTATATTTA
>NW_010396142.1:0-8694 GCF_000710305.1 Buceros rhinoceros silvestris
AAAGACAGCTGTACAAAAGAAGGCAGGCTGGAAGTTAGTTGCTTGAGTTTTATAATTACTGCTTTAATTCCTGACAGCAGCAATGTATTTCTGAGATGACCATAGCTTTTGATAGAAGTTCTCACATTCTCTCACAACTTATGAAAATATTTCCCTTCACTTATGAAAATTTTTCACTGTGTAGTTATTATGTTAGAGGCTATAAAGAATTCTTGTAGTTTCTTGTATTTATAAATAAATGAAGGAACAAGGCCCCACAGAGCATCTGCATCTCCCTCTTGGTTTTCACACTCCTGCTCAGGGTGAATACAACTCAGAGCTGAAGGTCAGGCATCGAACACTCCCTTCCCTTTTCCCAGAGTCTCTAACAGATACGCAGAGATGCTTACACTTTTCTAAATCCTTTACATGAGAGAAGCGAATGCAGAAATGTATCACAGGGACAATAAGCACAAGGACACATTCTTGAGTACAGGCACCCCAGTGAATGCCCGGGGAGACTTTAGATGCCTCAAAACTAGGACTATTTCCTGTGAGGATTAGTCCAAACAATTACCAAAGGTTATTCCAGACTCATATGCTGAGTGGAGAGCCAGCCGGCCAGCTAGCAATGTTGGAGATGACTAAGATGAAGCAGGGGAAATTGTCTCCCGTTCCACCCATCTCCTAGATCTTCAACACTTCCTCAGAGGCATAAGGAGGCCAAAAAAAGTAAGGGGGCGGTGGGGAGGGAGTGGGGGGAAGTGTTAAACCACCATTGGATAAATGCACCCACTATTTGTCTATGTTCCTCTGCCCACAAAATCTTAGAAAAAAGCTTTGATGACATCCATCTCTTTAGTGTGGAAAATATTTCATCATTTTCTGCAAGCTGGAGGCTTGCTTCAGCAAGTAGGGAACTTGGAAGATCTCCCAAGACATTCTGTAGTGCCTGCTTTGAAAATATGCTCTCAGGGGAGAAGGCAAATTCCCAAGGGGAAGAAAAGGGGTAGCTACATCAGGTTGTTTTAAAATAACCCCAAAAGCTGCTATTAACATATTGGGTGAAGTCTACCATGGTAAAAGGATGTGAAAAGCAGTCCTGGTTCATTCAGCACTCTCTAGGGTAACAAACGTAGGAAAGCCTGGAGTCATGAGCAGATACATGTGTGAGAAGGGAACTGAGGTACCTAAGGCCACACAGTTAGGTGTGCCTGTACACCAAGTTAGGCCTATTTTAGGTGCCAAGGCAGTTTTTAAAATTTTTTTTCCTTGGGTTTTTTTTTCTCATAAAGGAAATGCAGTGACTACACATGCCTTTTTAAAAGATTACTTGTTTGGCTAGGGGCCCTAGAGGAATAATTCCTCTTATTGCTCAATAAATCAAGTTACTGTCACTTTAAACACTCTAACTGAATTTCTGATCAGCACATGAAGGAGTTAACTCTCCCACTGTCATGTTACCACAGCGTTAAAATAACAGTAAATTCGGGGAACATAAATTTTATCCTCTCTTGTAGCATAAATTTGAAGCATAGGCAAAATCCTTATTAAAAAACTATGCACATTCTGTAAATATCTCTCTCTTACTCGGAAAACACACAAGTAGAACTGTAGTCTAGTAAAATGCAAATAAAATATGCGCAGGAAAACAAAGTGGTGTCTCTTGAATTTGTAGGCATTTCAAACACAATTTTTAAAAGATTTTTAAATAAAACTTCTTATTAAGTTAAATAGTTTTTTATTCCCATTAATACACCTTTCCTTATGTACAATAACAATCAGGTTATCCTGGACTGGGAGCGCATGTTTATTTAATTTGAAGTGGTGAGTTCTTTGTCTGAAAGGGTTTTTGTTGCTTTAACAATTGGAAGCCTTTCTTTCCTAATAGGATTAACCTGAATAATTACTGAAGGATTTCTCTGTACCGTCTAAGTACAGTTCCCCACAACAGTATTAAAAAGCCTGTCTGCAGCAGGGAAATAGTCAGTGGCCATTGGTAGCTGAAAAGGTTTTAGATAACTGTTGCCACTCAAACCAGAGAAAATCACCTTCAAAGGCAGGACCACAGTGATTCATACCCTAACCCCCACCATGCTCAGCTGGTGGGAAAAAGATATTGTTGCTCTGTGTCAGCGAGAAGCTGCTATGGAGGGCTCATGGTCAGCGGGGTGAAGTGAAGGGCCACAACCTGGATGGCAGGTGTGGCAAGAAACCTCTTGCAGTCTTGTTCAGTAATGTACAAATGATCTGGGAAAAAAAAGCTTTAACATTGCATGTGCCAAATTTCATGCTAGCCTTTTGGCTCTGGCTGCAGACCAGGATCTTCCCCTTGGGACTATTAGGGAGGAAGTCTACTTGCGTTTCTTTGGTGGATCCCTGAAATCCATGAGACACATCAAGAGTGTGTGGGAGAAGCTTCTGACTCTTCAGCTTTAGATCAGCTCCTTGCTGGTGTTTACAATTTTTGTATGTTAGGCACTGTATCAAGGAGTTACAAATTTCGTACACAAAAAAAAAAAAAACCAAAAAACCAAACCATTTGAGGAGGGAAAAACAAAATGTGACTTGGGTTGACAATTAACAAAGGCATCCTTCTGAGGGAGCAGGTCTGAATTAATTTGTGACATTGATCTATGTTTATAATCTGTAACTTCATAACTTGTTCAAATTACACAGTATTTTTATGCAATGCAAAGACTTCATTTCAGGGGTTTTTGCTATGTATCAATATTTTTATGCGGAATAATAATGTTGTCCAGGATAGCTGGAAAATAAAATCTGAAAGGCATTTCTTCAGCATGTGTGTGCAGATACCAGCTTGACAGATACATGTCTGTAATGATAAATCATTGTTAGGTGGGCCAGGAAATGAGCATTTCTGGGCCTTACCTGTCTGATATTCCTTGAAATCACAGGACATGTGTGGGGATTTTTCTCCAGTTCATTGTGAACACTGCATTGTTTCAATGGGAAAAGGGCTTGACAAAGACCTTTATTTGGGTACTTTGTCTCATGCTTCTATCTCTACCTGTTTCCTCTCTGCCCGTCCTCTGGAGACTTTGAACTTGATAATTGCATTTGAAAATAATCACATTTGTGGATCAAAGAAAATGTACAACCTTATTCTTGCAAGTTAATTGTTCCTGGAATAATTCCTATGGTTTGTCCACAGTTGCCTGTCTCGGTGATAGACTCAGACTCAGCATTCCTCCCAGTTTCTGTACTTTTCCAAATAAATGGTATTATTTAGCCACTTTAGTTGGCACTTTTCAAAACTCTCTCATTACCTAATGCACCAGCAAGCTGACTGCTGCCAGTAGCTATGACTTACTTCTACACTGGTAAGCAGAAAACGTGAACTTTTTGTCTGCTGTGGCCACATTAAAAATGCATTCAGTTTCCTGTAATTACATACATGCATACAGATATTTTCTTCTTGTATGAGGAAGAAAGGAGATGGAGGTGGAGGGTGGAAGGTGATGGAAACAGCTACAACTAATTATTAATGCTGAGTAGACCCCAGCTGCGTAGGTTTCTAATTAGCCCATGACTAACCCTGATAGTCACTGTTGGGATAATACCAGCAGGCTAGCTTAGAATGGGAAGCGTATTGTCTGATCACACCTACACTGTGTAATGTTAATAGCACATCCTCAGCAACACAGGGTAAAGCTATCTTCTTTGATTTTTCGGTTTGCTTGGTTAAATCTTAGTCATTTTTTGCCCTTCCAGACAGCCACAAGGAGTGATTTCTGTGCAGGTGAGCAGAGCCGATTTCCTGATGAAACCATGAACTGATGCCTAACAAAGGGCAGGAATGTAATATACAGAATTTCATGTATTTTTCAAGTGTTATTAACAAGGCCTCCAGAGAATAATTTCAAACGATCAGTGAGACAGGAGCATCATCTTCACTCTTTGGGGCAAAAGGAATTCAGTATTCAAGGCCTTTTCCTTCCTTAGCTCAGCTTCAGGCTTCTGGAATAACTAGAAACAACATCATGCCCAAAGGTTTACTTGTGTCAGCCTGGTCCACCCCAGGGAGCTCAGGCTTTGCCTGTGGAGCTTGTGCTTTTAGAATTGGATCTATTTTGGTCACATCTTTGTTTTCTCCTCTAGCATGTGCAAAGTTGTTAAAATACAGTTCTTTTATTGAAAACCCTGAAGGAAGGACACAGGGTTTAGTAAGAAATTAGAAACACAAAGAGGATTTGTTGCCCTTTGGCAGCGTTTAATTTAATTGGAGTTAAGCTGTGGTTAAGCAGTACACAGGGAATTTTTGAGCAAGAGCAAGATGTCCCTCAAGTGAAAGCAGATTTTAGACCTTCACTACTGCTGTGGCTGAGCAGGCTGAAATCTTGCCCACGCTGGCAAGAAATCTAGCCCCATCTTTGCAGTAGTCAACGTCTGAAGGAATGGTAGAATTTTATAGGCTTCAAACTACAGCCCTGATCAGAAGGGGGTTTAGGGACACAATTCACCTTGTCCATGTGCGTACAGGGCAAGGTCGCTAAGTGGCTCTTTTTCCTTCTTGCAGCCTATAGGTACGCATTTCCCTTCCTCATCATCACAGCCATCCTTCCCACCACAAGTGTGGCGTATGTACAGTGGTGTTCATGAGGACAGCTCTATTTTATTTGACTTTTTCTCTGGATGGTAATTTGGATGGCTGGGAACATGGGATACAGGGTGACCTCAGCCATGCCACCTGGCTCACGCTTTAAAACATTCTTTAAGAATAATTGTGTTTACTCCTTAGGCACCCTCAGGAAGAAAGAAAATTACAGTTTGTCCCCTCCACCCCATTTCTGTAGTCCCATTGTCACTTTACATCCTCCGTGGTGAACCATGGGCAGACATAAAGTGGACATGACTTGCAGTTTGAATGCAAGAAATGCTGCAAGAAAAATGCATCCACCAAATAAAACTGTGACTGTTGCGAACTCATTCTAATACATACGTAGCATTAGGGTCTAAACACTCTGTCATATACTGTTGCTGTCAGTAGTGGGGATTAGGAATTTCTGGGTTCCATAGCAAAGGCTCCATTTACTCACCTTCCTCTGTCCTGTGGTGGGCTTTAAAGGACCTGTTCTTTGCTCTGTCACTGCCTCCTATGCTCCATTTCTACGATGTCCGATGTCTTGCAGAAGGGAGCACTTACAAAGCTGCACTAGTCCTCTTGAACCATCCAGCAGCAATGGCCCACATTACCCTGTGCTGTGCGTGCCCATGTGTTAAATTTAGTCAAGTTATAATGAACCCGTTTTATTCTGGGTAAGGGTCTGCTCAGGGTCTGAGGAGCACAGAGTATGCATCAGTAAAATAAGAGTACAGCAGATAGATTTCTTATAGATTCGGGAGCTTCTTCTTTGAAGTTTTCCTCTCTTGCTCTAAGACCCAACCTGATGCAGGAATGTTAAAGTCCCGTGCATGAGAAGAGTTAACTACCTTATTTCAACTGAAATTTTGAATTCTAAAATGTGAGAGTTTTGCTTTTGTGCCAGACCACATATAGCACTAAGAAAAACTGAGTGCAGGGGTGAAAAAGATGTGACAAGACATTTTAAAATGCAGGCTGGAGTTTGCATTCAGAACAGAGCTATGTAATAAAACCATGTTTGATCTGACTGCTGGAAACTTGTGACTAGACATAAAATTTCCTTTGTCATACATATTTGAATTATTCTTAATTATTTGCTGGAAATTTACAGTTTTCCGCCCAATGCCAAAGCAGTGATTCATGCCTGCTACAGCTTTCTGAAAGCTCAAATATGTAATATTAAATATTAAATGTCCTTAATGATGCTAAGATTCTGAGGCATGATGAGATCTGTTGCTTTTTTGTTGCAATCTTTGCAGTTATACTGTGTTGCTTATCTGTGTTAAACAGCAAACCTCTCAATTCTGCTAACTTGAGTATAATCAGGCTACATACAGACATGACGAGAGCTGAACCAACAAGTGTAATTGAATTAATATCTTGATTTAGGGTAAACTAGATTAAATCCATTATTTGGAAGTATTTGCAGAATCCTGCTAAGCAAACCAGCTCTTGAGCTGAAATCATAGTATTTTCTGCAAGCAGAATTCTGAAGCTTGCAGATTCTGAATGTATAACTGTACTGTAAGATGTACTTTACAAATCTAAGTCAATGTGCTATCATTAATACTCACCTATTTAATGATACAGAAACTCTTCCATGCAGGAGGCTGGCTCCATGTCCTTGACTTCTTTCTTTTTGTTTTTCTAGCAGCAAAACTATTGAATATACATAGGCTAGGGAGTTACTCTACAAAAAAGTCTATATGTAGTTAAAATTTTTAAAATGGTACTTTAAAGTGAAGTAAAGCTTGATGCATTAAGTTTTAAACAGTAGCATTTGGAAATACATGCAGGTACAAAAATAATTCTGTCTTTACAAAAAATGAAAGGTGTAGTAAGTAGAGAAAGGTTTTTCAGAATAACAGGTATCTTGCTGGGATCTTTCAGGAGCTTCTGCTAAATTAACTCTAGGTTCAGGAAGGGCCTTGGGTCATGATTTCATTATGCAAAGTCTTTGGTGAGAAGACAAGGTCAAGGAACTTCCGTCCTCTGGAGCTTGGTTCTGTCACCATTCTTTCACCCTATATATGTTTTGGGGCCAAGCTTGGAATTCGCTAGTAAGCTTACCCATTTAAAAATAAAATCTAAAAAAAAAAAAATTCCTTTTAAGTCAAAAATAATTTCTCTGATCCAGTTGAGAGCTTGGCCATGCAAATGATGTTATTAAATTAGTGCAGGTGACAACAGGGGAGCAAAAACAAAGGAGAGACGGGGAAAAAGATTATATTGCTGCTAAGCTGTCATGAAACCACAGCACTATGCTCCAGAATACCTTTTCAGATCCTGAATTAGGCTCTGATTCAAAAAGGCACTTAGATACATGATGTATCCCATCTCTAATCAGGAACGCATTTCACCGCTTGTTTAACTCCATGCACGTTTAAGTACTTTATTAAGCAGGGGTCTATGGGGGAAGGATAATTCCTTGATGCAGGGCTTTCGGGATCTTTACTCAAATTATCAGTGTCCCAGCAACAGTGGCACTGCAGATATGAATGCTAGTCGGCACAAAATCCCTCATACCCGTGCCTGTGCAAAGTAGAAGTACGGCTGCTATCTCACAAACACCCACGAGGAATTTCTTCAGTCTGAATAAAGTGACTCAACTGCAGACGCATAGATGCATTTGAGCAGTCAGGTGGGTTAATGAGTAAGCCTGGGCCCTGTGACTACAACGCTGCCCCAGCTCACTGCCACACTGTGGAAATAAATAATCACAACTGCCAGAGGCTCCAGTGGTGCCAGATCTAAAAAAATAACCCAACAAAACCCCAAAACAAAAAAACAGAACAAAACTGCACAAGGTCTTTCTTCTGCTGCTTCTGCCCTCAGGCAGAAGAGCCCAGCTGAGTGCATTACATGTCTTTACATCTCTTAAATGCTCCTTTACCACATGGCAGAGCTAATTATCATTAGCCTGAACAGTGGCAGGGATCATCAGTGTTTTGTGACTGAGCAGAGGCTGGGAGAATGAGTCAGTGCCATTGATGAAAATCCCTGACGTTCATAGTTTGATGCTGGATTTCTGTGTCTCATGTAGTGCCACTAGCTCTGCTTTTGATTAAGATGAAAGAAACTCAGTGTCTCACATTTCACTTGAAGATGAAAAGACTCAGAAAACCTTTTGGTTTCCCTGAAACAACACCCGATTTTATGGCAGTTTTCAGTTTCAATTACTGACTGTAGCTATTTAAACTATAAACATCTCCTGAAACAGCCATTGCAGTTGTGTTGTTTTTTCAAATTACTGTTTCTGCAAGCCACAGCTATTTGGCTCACAGAACGAATGTTCCTGGTGTAAATGCCTAGTGTAAATGTGCACATGATGTTAATACAGAAACCGCTGCCACAGAGGCAACATGAGGCCTTTGAAATGTTTTCACAAGCACTGAATTTTGTATCCTGTGCACCAGCCATTTCCAGAAAATGTAGTAGCGTGAGGACCTGCTTCTGACACACTTATGTGGGCAGTGCAATAATTCCAGTATAATTGTTTTGGCTTGAGGGTACAAATATGTCCCTGTCTCCTGTGTTTGTCTGAGGGCAGGGGGTCTTCCCACAGCAGCTCTCTTATATCAAATGAATTAAGCAGACTAATCATTCTGTGGACATTGATGTTGTTTACTCTCATGTCTAAGATTGAGTATGTGCTTAAAGGGTTCCTATTTTTACTGCTTGTGCTTTCCAGCACTTTTTTTACCAGCTTGATGCTTCTTCTCCTCAGTAACAAATGGCTGCAAATGGCCAGAGGGCTTAAAAAAATAAAGGGGAAAAAGGTGGTGGGAATGGGCAGAGACATACAAACTGAACTAGCACATGTATACTGTTTGCTTTCCATCAGGTGAAAAAAGGGATATGTGTGTGTGCAAGTGACAACCTGTCCCATTTTAACCTTTGCAGTTCCAGGGATAGGACCAGTATAGAAGTATAAAGTTTTCTCCTTGTGCCATTTGAGCCGAGAGATGAGATTTTTAGTGAGGGCTTTTGGAAGGGCTCACAGGGAGAGAGTACTGGCATCAATCCAAGTGAGGTGGTTGAGGAGGGGAGGTTGGTGAAGCGCGGAAAGGAGAAATAAATGAAACGTTTGCATGTATGATAGTCACTCT
>NW_010396142.1:8778-13438 GCF_000710305.1 Buceros rhinoceros silvestris
TCTTTCCACACCATTACTGCTGGCAGCAGTGCTGCTTGTTGGGACTGCTCACTTGCTTTGAGTAACTCCCCACCATGACCATCTTTACATAGTGCACTTATTTAATTTGAAGAAAGTGTCTACAATCATTATTACATGTCTTTACATCTCTTTACAATTTACAATCAATAAAATGAGATCCTTTTATCTTCCTCATCAATCTCTTGTTAATGAACATGCACTTTTTTCTTTTTAGCTTCTTGGATACAATGCTTTTAATTTCTCAGTTTATGGGAAAAAAGAGAGTGCAATCAAGTGCATGGTGGAGCAGCTGATGCCACATAATGCTGCTTGCTTTTTTTCTGAGGAATTGGTAGTGTTCTAAAGGAAAGCATTATTCTGAGGGGAGATCTGATGTGTGGTTCTCTGAGCATCCTATCTCAAACTGTGATCCAGGAGAGCCATGAATAACCACTTGTGAAGACATGCTTCACTTTCCTAATGTTCCAGTAGTTGCAAGAAAGTAGATATTTCTTAGAAAACCTTTTTGTGGAATACTGAGACTTTATTTAAAGCAGATGGATATTTGAAATCCAATGGCTTCCATGAGAATGACTCACCAAGCCTAATTTCCAAAACCTTCAGCAGGTTTAGGTCCTACTATGGCATGAATGAAGGGTCAGCTGAGTTAAATGGTACTTGCAGCTCTAATTCGCAGGATGATGTCACGTATCTATTTAACCTTCATTCACATCTTTGTGGTTAGCCAGAGAGAATGGTTTCCTGCAGTTTGGTAATACAAAATCAATCTCCTTTTAGGACCCATAAAACCGGAGGAACAAAAACAGCTCGTTCACCCTCATCATATGCTTGGAGGTTAATTCTGACTTTGGCTTTGTGTCTCTGCATGCAGAGTCTTTCAGGAGTGTAACTGAGCAAAATAATATTTGATTCTTTGCAAAAACACTCCACAAAATAGAAATACAGTTTTGTATGCCTCTGAGTTTCAACCTGTCACATATGGCAAGAGTCCAAATCTCAGTCACAGATTAGCTTCATTAGCGTAGAATCACACTACTTTTTCCTCTAAAACAAAGAGACCCAAGCCACATCCTAGTCAGAAATAAATCTTTGTGTGAGGACCTAACCTAATTACAAACAGGCAAGTAATTTCCTTCCTTATCCTGCTATATTGCCCACCAATGGGCTATCCTACTAAAACTTTTTTACCTCTTGCTTCCTCTTGTTTCCTTCCAGGGTTTCCCTTTCTGTTAACCAAGTGCTGGCTCTTTTCCAAGGCTCTCGTCTCCTCCAGCCTAGGTCAGAACCCATGTTTAAGCACAGCATGCCAGTGTTACCATGTCAGAAATGTAAAAAGATCAAAATTGCAGTTGCAGGAAAGTATTTCTGCATTGCTTTGAGGAAAGGGGAAACAGAAAAGATCCCCAAAACAAATGAACCTGCAGTTTACTGTTGTATCTTCAGATCCAAGGTCAGAGACCATCAGACTTTACTGCAGCCACGAGAGCTGGCACAAAAGGCAGCATGCTCTCTTACTAACCCAGATGCAGTAAAGAGTTGGGGGGTGTTTTTTCCCAAAAGACCTTGAGAGGAGCCAGGCCCATGTGGTATCTGGTTTCAGCATAGCTGGCAGGCTGTCTCCTGGCCCTGTTTTTGGCCACCTGTGGAGCAGAGCCAGGGAAGCAGCTTGGCCAATGATTCAGCATTGCCTTTCTCCCTTGTTGAGGGGGGGAATAACGGGAGCCACCAGGCACCTCTGAAGGCAATGTGCCACCCTGCTCTTCTCGCCACAAGCCCCAGCACCCTGGAGCTCCAGGGGGGCTGGGAGAATGAAGCAGCACTGCAGGCTTCCCTGGCCTGAAAGTCTGAGCAGAGTTGGCTGCACTATGCTGAAGCAGGCAGCCTCTGCACCAAGGTCTGGAGGTGCCACGTGGGAAGAGACCTGCAGCAGAGGAGGGTACTGCAGCCTGGAAGGGAGCCAGACCCCTCAGAGATGCTGCGGCCGCAGAGACAGCGGGAGGGGCTGGAGGTGGATGCGTGCCAGGAGGAGATGGTGCAGGCAGGCTGGGCCCTGGCCAGCAGAAGAGAGCATGAAAAAGCAAGGGAGGTAGCAGAAGAAGCTACCTTGCCTTCGTTTAGCCAGGAAGGCTTGAGGGGCACAGGTGAAACTCCTTTGGCAGAGCCTTTCCCGGGTCCCTGTGAGCTCATGGCCCCTCTGGCAGCAGGGTGAGGAGGAGGACAATGCACCCACATGCAGGGAAGCCCCTGAAAGTGTTCTCACTGGGCTCCTAGGACAAGAGGCTCTGAGGTTTCACAAGGCACTGTGCACACAAAGATGGCAGTCCATTGTCTGAGCAGGTAGTAATCTGCCTCTCTCCATCTATGTAGCATTGTGCATGATTAAATTCATGGTAACCCTTGGAAGGAAGGTATGAGATCTCGACATACACTTCTGTTCACCTCAGCATCAGAAAGATATGAGCAAAGCAGGAACATCATTTAAAGAGTGGTTAAATGTGGATAGACTGGAGAGTAGTGAAGATTACAGAAGATTGAACACAGGTAGTTTCCCTGTGCAGGCCAGTGCAGGGAAGATGTGGACAGGGCAGTGGATTAAAGACAAATTCAGATCAGTGTCAACAGGGAAAACAGTCTTACTGGAAACAGGAAGATTGAAAAATTAGACATGGATAAAGAAGGGAAGATTTTTTAAAAAATTTGTTCCAACACTCAGGTGACGTAGTATCTCATCTGTGCAATGAAGAGAATATTCCCAGCTGATTCTCAACTTGTACTCTCCTTTGAAGACTGATGCTTCAGCTTCATAGCTGAGGAGCAACTTTTGTGTATGATTTTCAGATTTATCAATTAATTTAGTAATAGATACATCCTTTCACTAAACATTTTGCTTACTTGTACCCACAGACCACCACAGCTGTCACAACAATGCTGTTGTGATGTTATGCTTTCTACAAGTGGCTGTGTTGTTACCGCTGTTTGAAATAGGTTTTGAGATACTTGGAAAGAGGCTGCACTGAGGCAGATATTACCAGCTAAGAAGCACATGTGCTTTGTAATAAGAGGATCCATGTGTGTAAATATGCAATGCAAGCTGTTCGTTCTTTCTGAGGTTACTGATCACATCATTAACCGGAGGACCAGACACTTCAGTGGTAATGTAGACTAGAATGCATGTTGATTTATTGTTTTACATTCTTCCAGACGACGTTATCACTGACTGTGCTTTAAGGTAAATTCTCCAAGCACTTGAATGTAGTAGCATCGTGATTACTTCAGTTGGCTACTGCAGCCTCACAGGAAGCTTTGTGACCAGACATCCATCAATTAGTCCTTGACATGACAGTCTGTGAAAACACTGTGGGATTGATTGAGATTTTGATAAACCCTTTTCATACGAACGCTACTAATGTTCCCATGGAAGTTGGAGCATGGAGGATTGGAGGCAGAGAGAGGAGATGAGTAGAAACAGATAATTTTTTTGCCACTACTGAAACTATGTAACTACAAAGCAAATTACATTTCAGATGCCTGACTAGGGTACCAGAAAAAATGAGTTCAGGGCAATCTGTAGTTCTTGATTCTTTGTTTCTTTATGCATCCTGCAGCCATTTATGCTAAGGTGGAAAGGAGATTCATGCTGCCAAATTTTCAAAGCAAACATTTTCACCAGGTCCAAGGAACAGAAAATTGTGTTAAAAGCCCCTTTCCTTTTATACATAATGTCTATATTCTTACACAGGTGTACTTCAGTGGGAGGCAAAACAGGCTGGGAACAGAGCTGATTCTAATCTTACTTCCATTATGTTGAATGGACTGTTGATTTACTCCTGTCCTACATGCACTAATGGAAAAGCTAGTTAGTGGTAGGTATTGGTAGAGGCCAGGGAAATTGAAGAACAAAGTGAAAGCTTGTTCATAATAGAATTCTTTCAGGCTTTTTTTCTTATTATTTTTCTTCTAATCTAAGAAGAAGTGAGGTTATATGCTAGAAGTTTGTAAGCTCTTGAAAAGCATGTTCACGAACTGGCTCTAGTGTGAAGTCTGCTTTTTTGGGGTTTGGAGTCTTTGCAAGGGAGGTTGGGAAATGGAATATAAAAAAAATATGCAAACCTCTTTGTAATTACTTAAATGCAAGTTTGTCAGAGGTGGGAATGGTGTGGGGATTTTTTCCCTCTGCTTGATTTAAGACTTATCCCAGCACTATTCCTACAAACGAAACTTATTCAGGGGCTTGGAAAGAAAAGCTAGGTGTCAGGCAGAGAGAAACTGCTGCTGGAAAGCAGTCTTGCCCCTGGGAGAGATCGGATATCAGACTGAACGAGCCCAATCCAGCCCGGGGAGCTCCCACCAACACCCGGTCCTCGCCAGAGGGCCGTGTCATCCATCGATGGCCGCCGTCTCTGGCCACTCTTGGGATGGAGAGGGAGTGGACAGGAGCCGAGCACTCTCCCGCTTCCTCCCTTTGATTTGATGGCCTTTATTCCTCCTAATTGGATAAAATAGGAAGTCACTGACAGTCCTGCGTTGCTGGGTGTACTGATTTCCCTCAGACCAGCCCTGCAGAGGGCGGGGAGTGAGGTAGGGGAGGAAGAGCGAGTCTACATCAGGGAAACAGGCTGCGAGGGGGCTGGGGAGTGGG